>NW_017306391.1:1821094-1843651 GCF_000935625.1 Nanorana parkeri
CCTGACGGGGAGTGTGCGTCCCTGAACATGAAGGGACTGCCACTGCGTGGCTATCCGTCAGACCCCTCTCCGGAATAACTGTGCGGAATGACGGAAAGGAGGACATCATTTCTTGCCGCATGGAATCCAACAGATTTTTGAACATGCTGGAGGATTCATCCTTAACCAGTTCCCCAATGCAAGATTGGCATAGGGGTTTTTTGGATGTGGAGGAATACTTCTTATTGCATTGCGCACATCTCTTATTGCTTGATCGATTTGCTGCAGTTGCCCTCTGCAAGACAAAAACGACCAAGCCATGTTAAAACCAACAGCCATCTGCCAACACTGTGTCCACCCCATTTCTCATGCCCCCAACACTGAGAAATAACCGGTAAAAGGAATGGGGAACTCCCCCTCTCTTACCTTAGAGCTGCCGGCACCAGGATCCCCCAGATCAAATGATGCTATTATGGTATTTGAGTCTCCAGCTGGGCCCCCTGGCCCCTCCGACTCCAGCTCCTGTGCCGCGCCACTGGTGCCCCCCCTTGCGTGTGTGGGCACCGCAAGGGCTTTGCGACCCCCTGCTTCAGTTGTGTTACTGTATATGCCATACTGTAGCGTGGACCGAGCGGTCGGTGAAGACTGGAAGCGTCCAGCATATACCCGTCGCACCGGAAGTGACGACAGACGCTCTCGCGGACACGGCCGGAAGTGCGTAAATCGCGTCACTTCCGCCCTCACTGCTCGTCCGCCGGGATATTCATCCCCCATGCCGCACGAGGACTCCCGCCCCCACAGCCCGCTGTAATGCAGCCTCCAGACCGGAGCCAGGGTCCTCGAATGCCGCCACCGTTGCCGACAACCTGTACCATCAATCTGCACTTCACACAGGTAGGGAATCTGCCACACACAGCTTTTTGAAGCAGAGGCTTGCGCCGGGGGAACTCCCCTGAGTCCGCCACACCAACAGGTCTAGTTGCCCTGCACTCACTAGTGCAGTTAAAACTACAGGCAATGTTTTCTGGACAGTTGGGGCTGCCCTGGAAGCCCCCTTTCATGGGTACCCTAGGTCCACTGACCCTCTGCTGTACCCATGTCTGGGGGAAGCCCCTGCACACTAGCACGTAGGCCTAGGAAAAAAATAACAAACGTTACGATGTCCTGCTCGGCCGGAGGAAACACAAAAATAACTGAAGTGTGCTAGGCTGGGACTCTTTTTATTCTAGGTGTGGGTGATATGTTTCCTGTTTCCGGTGGGAGGAGCCTATCTCTAATGCTGTCCTGGAAGGTGACTAGAGAAAAATGTGCATACGGTTTTATTCTTAAGTAAACATTATGTTTGTAACACTCCATTTGTGTATTTTATTTTAAATAAAAGCTTGTATTTTATTTTATTCGATTATTCTAAAAAGAATCGTTAGTTGCCGCCCTAAGTAACACAATTCTTGTCTTAGGGTGGCTACGCTCTCTGGAGGAGCAATTAAGCCACCAAGGGACAGGAGCATTGCCACCCTGAGGGTAACAGATTAAGATGGACTTGACTAACAAATTGACTATAAAAATAAAAGTTGAACATTGTAAGCACCCCTGTCAGTGGTAAATAGTTTGTCGCAACCATCTAACTGCCATTTTGCTGGACAGCTTAGTCTATTAAAGGAAGTTGAAAAATAACAATTACTGGAATGATCACCGGGTAGAAATAAAAAAGGAAAAAAAGCCTTTTAGAAAATATAAATAAATAATTCAGCCACCATATCTAAGAATTGGTAAGCTGAAATATATTACATTTTTGTTTTTGGGTTTAGATATGGTGAATAGAAGTACACTAATGTACTACAAAAATAAACAGTCACATCATCTCTAGAAGGAATTTAAAGTAAAAACAACCCATCTTTTTCTGATGTACATTTGAATCAAGTTCACCAATATTCAGCTTTATCAGGAATTCATGTGCATCCACTTGGGCTATCGTGTTTGCACATAATCTTAAAAGCTCCTGGTGTTGAGATCTACGAACAACATAGTTGAATCCATAAGCTCTGAGGGGATTAATTGTCTGGAAAGCCACGAACAAGCACACCGTGTAAGTAGCAAGGGATACAAATTCATTGTAATTTAAAAAGGAAAAAAAAAAATCCATTCTACATTTCCATCACCATGGCAACACGGACCTGTCATCTGATGTCGATTTGATTCATTAACCAAACAGAAAGGCTAAAGCAATGGGTCACAGTTCTATATTCATTGTAGTATATTTAAACAGCGCATTTGTTAGAATAATTGTACCTCACCATGTTTTACCTGATTCACAATGTCGTTATGATCAATGGAGGTTTTTCTTTTGTGATAAGGCAAGTCATTCAAAAATGCAGTTTCACTACTTTGTGCATAGAGCTGCCAGTTGTAGATTCCATACCAATCTCAATGCCACAGCTACTACTCACAAGTTTGATTAAAACATACTAAAAATCGCTCTAAACAAATGTATTTGAATCCAAACACTTGAAGCTCAAGTCCATGTCCCCCACTGAGGGACTACCTGCTGTCTTCAATTAAATTAAAAAAGGTTCATACTTTTTTTTTATTTTAAATAAAAGCTTGTATTTTATTTTATTCGATTATTCTAAAAAGAATCGTTAGTTGCCGCCCTAAGTAACACAATTCTTGTCTTAGGGTGGCTACGCTCTCTGGAGGAGCAATTAAGCCACCAAGGGACAGGAGCATTGCCACCCTGAGGGTAACAGATTAAGATGGACTTGACTAACAAATTGACTATAAAAATAAAAGTTGAACATTGTAAGCACCCCTGTCAGTGGTAAATAGTTTGTCGCAACCATCTAACTGCCATTTTGCTGGACAGCTTAGTCTATTAAAGGAAGTTGAAAAATAACAATTACTGGAATGATCACCGGGTAGAAATAAAAAAGGAAAAAAAGCCTTTTAGAAAATATAAATAAATAATTCAGCCACCATATCTAAGAATTGGTAAGCTGAAATATATTACATTTTTGTTTTTGGGTTTAGATATGGTGAATAGAAGTACACTAATGTACTACAAAAATAAACAGTCACATCATCTCTAGAAGGAATTTAAAGTAAAAACAACCCATCTTTTTCTGATGTACATTTGAATCAAGTTCACCAATATTCAGCTTTATCAGGAATTCATGTGCATCCACTTGGGCTATCGTGTTTGCACATAATCTTAAAAGCTCCTGGTGTTGAGATCTACGAACAACATAGTTGAATCCATAAGCTCTGAGGGGATTAATTGTCTGGAAAGCCACGAACAAGCACACCGTGTAAGTAGCAAGGGATACAAATTCATTGTAATTTAAAAAGGAAAAAAAAAAATCCATTCTACATTTCCATCACCATGGCAACACGGACCTGTCATCTGATGTCGATTTGATTCATTAACCAAACAGAAAGGCTAAAGCAATGGGTCACAGTTCTATATTCATTGTAGTATATTTAAACAGCGCATTTGTTAGAATAATTGTACCTCACCATGTTTTACCTGATTCACAATGTCGTTATGATCAATGGAGGTTTTTCTTTTGTGATAAGGCAAGTCATTCAAAAATGCAGTTTCACTACTTTGTGCATAGAGCTGCCAGTTGTAGATTCCATACCAATCTCAATGCCACAGCTACTACTCACAAGTTTGATTAAAACATACTAAAAATCGCTCTAAACAAATGTATTTGAATCCAAACACTTGAAGCTCAAGTCCATGTCCCCCACTGAGGGACTACCTGCTGTCTTCAATTAAATTAAAAAAGGTTCATACTTTTTTTTTTCCTCCTTCTTTTGGTCTGGTCATATGTCATAATGGTTTCTCTTCCTGCAGCGGTGGGTAAGGCTGCATTCACACAGGGCACTCTGGTATTACTGCCACAAGAACCTACAGACTCTTGTGGCAGGAATGCCAGGTGTCCTCCGATCAAATCGTGCCACTGTATCCTATCCTGCATCCACCAACAATCTTCAATCCCAAAGTGCACGTACTCATACAATGTACGATTCAGATTGCCGCTGACAGATGTGCCCGCTATCACCCCGTCAATGACTGAACAGGAACACCAGGAATTCCTGCCGTAATAATTAAAAGATTCTTGCCACCCCCCCAATGCTGGTGAAGGACTTGACTTAACTGATGCCTCTTGATCCAATCATCTTCTTTCCTGTAGTTTTCAGGAGTCCCTCCAGCGCTGGTGCCGGTCTCCGATCCAGCACTGACTCCTCCCTCTTCCTGGCGCTTCCTGTCCCACGGAGTCTGAGCGGATGCACGGTGCCTCCATTGACTTACCTTGTGGCTCTCCTCGTCTCCCAGCCGAAGATCTGTACTGTGCATGTGCCCGCCCCCTGCTAGCTAGCAGTAGATATATGCAAAAACCCCCGAGGGTTTAAATAGCCTTTAACCCTTTCGCTGCCAAGGACTACGTCGTACGGAGCTACAAAAGTGCTTCCAGCTGGCCAGCTCAGTACGTCGTACGGACCTGGCATTTACAGTTCTACTATAAGCTGATGGTCGCTTTAGCGACCATCAGCTTATAGTAGAACTGTGCATCTGGAGTCTCTCATCCCTCCCTGGAGCGATCCCAGGGAGAGAGAGAGAGAGAGAGAGAGAGAACTTTTTAAAAGTAAAGTTAAATTTAAAAAAATTTAAACACACCCCAAAATTTTCTATAAAAGTCCTCCGCCCCCACACACATACTAACATGCATTGGGTGCGTCTACATATGAAGTCAACGATTGTGCCACATTCTAGGGCTATTATTCACTGTTATGCTAAACTAATCACCTTTTAAATCATCACCTACAGACATTTTTGTATATCGTAGTTTTTAGGCATTTCACAGATGTACGCAATTTTAAAGCTTGACATGCTTGGTATCTACTGACTCAGTACAACCTCCTTGTTCCAAAAAAAAGTAATATATTGTTTTTATGTGCACTAAAATTAACTTGTGTATTTTTACTGCAAATTT
Organism: Nanorana parkeri; assembly: GCF_000935625.1. Lineage (NCBI taxonomy): Eukaryota > Metazoa > Chordata > Amphibia > Anura > Dicroglossidae > Nanorana > Nanorana parkeri. Next base: position 1,826,071 of record NW_017306391.1, read on the forward strand.
GCGTTTGATAAACAATTGCGATAATATCATACAACATAAAAATGTGCAACTGTTGCCATTTATTCTACAGGGTCTTTGCATTTAGGCAATATAGAATTCTGGGGGTTTTAACTATTCTGGCTCAAAATGTGCATTTTACCGTGTGCAAAAAACAAAAAAACAGTGATAGCAGCAAAGGGGTTAAATAGGAACTTTACCCATATCTTTAAAATAACAACAAACCCACCTTTAGAAATGTTTAGTAATGACAATCTACATACACACACTTGTATTCTTTGCATACCTCATTTCTCTTTTCTTCCCCAGTATCCTGACAGTGGCCATGTTTACTAAGAGCAGGTTACTAGCACTCCCTTTACTTCCTGGAACTCCGGCACATGTGACTAAGACATGTGACCATGCACATCATCTCCGGGGAGGAAAATGCCTTTCCCTGAGATTTCCCAGCAACAGTTTGCTAATGTAACCTTGCAGGATGCAAGGCTTTGGCATATTATATCATTTGTGCCAGAACTGGACCAGGAAGTAGATAAACTCTATCTACAGGTGGATTTCTTTTTTTTAGGAGGCAGCTCTATTGACAATAAATAGAAAAAAACCTCCAAAGTTAGTTGCCAGCTGTAAATTCTAGGGAGCAATGCCCACCTGGCTCCTGGGATTTGTCCAGCTCTGGACTAAGGTATTTTAAAGTGACACCAAACTCAGGCGCTAAATCTTTAAAATGCATTGAAGTACCGTAACTATTAAGAAAAATGTATCTTATTTGTGTAGCCTCAGGGCCCGTTCACACCAGTTGCAGTGCGTTCCGGCCAGATTCGCATTGCGGCCGGAGGGCGTGGCTATGGTGCTATTCACTTGAATGGCCCGCCACGCCCCCTCCTGTCCCACTAAAAAGTGAGCCGGCCGCAATGCGAGGCAGTGCGTTCTGGCCAGAATCGGGCCGGAACGCACTGCAACTGGTGTGACCGGCCCCTTACATTTGACTACGAACAGTATATTTGACCAACCACTCAGTGTGGGCCACCCCTTTCTGCCAACGACAGAATGGAACCCAGATGAGTCCAGGCAGTGTATTTCTGCGTATTTTACGCGCATATACGCTTACAGTTCATTATAATTTCTATTACGAATAATGCATTCTGGGATTGTATAAAGTGCGCGCGTATACAACAAATACATCTTATAACATTTAAGGAAAACAATACAACCCAAGCAGCCTTTAAAACCATAATATTTACACCGCTATATAAAGCTTTATAGAAGATGATGTTCATTTATACAGAAAAGCGATGAAGTACCTGGCTGTATTCAGTAAAGGATGTTTTGTTCCAACCAGCTTTCTGACTTGCATGGCTATATTGCTCAATTCATCACTCAGGAGACAACGGAGACTCATAAAGGAAGTTGGGTAACCCACAATTTTCTCAGCATCTGAAACGACTTTGCTCCAATGAGTAGTAGTAGGTGAACCGGAAAAGAGGCTGATTGTCCTTCTGGTGCAAAAGCTGTTGGCACAGTGTCTTAAAGTCCTCGCAGACTGCATTACACACTTGATCGATGACATGGTCACAATAAATATCCTAATAAGGAGATAAAATGAGAGTAAAAATGCTATACCAAAATGAATCAATAGAAGAATTCTCATAACCAAGTTACTTTATTGTAGCATTGTAGTTCAGCAACTAGATAAAAGTCCTAGGCCTCCTTAAAGCACTTTTCACCATCATTCTTTCCCGGAAGACTCATCTCTGGTCCTTCCTTTTCCTGACAAAAACCAACATCAAAAGGCAGTGGGTATTTCTGCATATTTCACAGCAGACCTAGATTGTGTATAAATCTTCATTCAAAATTGGGAGTTGTGTAGATGCTCTTGGAAACAGACTAACGGCAACCTACTCTGTCCTACTATTTGACTCTAGAAGCAGATCTAATGAAGATAATGTTTTAGCACAAGTGCACAAAGTGGATAAGAGTGCATTGTGCTATTAATTGAGGCAGAGAAATTATGAGTTTGTAAAAGCAACCCTGTAGTGATCAGAGCATACATGTCACCAGTTCTACTAGGGTGAAAATGTCATTTGAGGGCATATTTGGTCTGCCAATGTATGGACATGCTCTGCCAAGAATCACTTTTCATTAAAAAGATTAATCCAATTCATCTGATGGGTGTAAAAGCTATTTAATGTTATTAAAAATTACCTTTGCCTCACATAAAACCAACAACGGAGGCAGTGGCTATTTCTGCATATATCTCAGCAGACCTAAAATTGTGTAAGAAGGCAATAACTCTTCACTCAAAATTGGGAGTTGTGTGGATGCTCCTGAAAACAGACCAACTGCAACCTACTTTGGCCTACTATTTGACTCCAAAAGCAGATATAAGGGTATACAATTGTCAAAAAAATGTAATGCAATATGGTGACCTGAAGGCGTCCTGTGCACAGTTGGTGTACCCCAAGAAATGTCACTTGAAATATAAATTTCATTTTTGGCGAGGGATTTCCTAAGGATTAATAGTTATAATGACCATATACCCTCCCATTTAGAAATCAGTTTGGAAAAGATATTAGGAAACAAAAAGATATTTCTTCAGAACAGAAATGGGTAGGAAACTGCAAAAGTTGGTTAAAAAAAAACTTGCAATATTATTATTATACAGGATTTATATAGCACCAACAGTTTGTGCAGCGCTTTACAATATAAGGAAGACATTACAATCACAATACAAATCAAGATGGTAAGGAGGACCCTGTCCATGAGGGCTTACTATCTAAAAGGGAGGGCGAAGTGATACATGAGGAGGAAGCTGTGTGGGGATGAATTGTTTGAGAAAGTGATAGTTCAGTGGTTAGGTTGAGGTGGGATACATACACCGATATACACACACACACACACACACACACACACACACACACACACACACACACACACACACACACACACACACACCATCCAGAGGATTAATTTTTTTCTCAAAAGTGGAATTAATCTTTAAATCAAACTTTAGTTCATGTATGGAGATATTAAACACAGACCACAATGGAAATGCAGACTGAAACAGGCTTTCAAAACCCCCCATGTAGTGTTAAAGCTTACTAAACCCACATAGTAGCTTGTTTAACCCCTTCATGACTGACGACGTACAGTGTACGTCGCCAGCATCGGGGAGCCAGTACAGAGGCTGATGTAAAGCTGTTGCAGCTCTGACCAGCCTCTCCCTGCAGAAGTAGATCAGTGCTATAGTGATACTGGTAATTGAAGCCAGCAATAGATCACTACTTCAAGTTGCTGCACGGGAAGGGGGGTGCCTATCTGGCCTCCACTGACCAGATCCAAATTCTCCATGAAAGAAAAAAGAAAAATAGTTTGAGTGTATAATACACAAAAGTGGAATAAAAATAAGAAAACAGCAAAAAAAAAAAAAATGAAGGACATAATATGTCCTTGATTTTTTCTGCTGGTTGCTTGATAGACCTGTGCACACTAAAATGTTTTACTAGCAACTAAATTTAGTTGCTAACGAAAGTCTATGTTTAAATCTTGCGGCCAGCCAGCGGTGAGATTCCACAGTCAACGAGGAGCAATAGCCAGCCTGCTATTGGCCATTTCAAACTGCAATAGTCAATAGCAGGCTGGCTACTGCACCCACCCACTGAGCACAGGAGCGGACCCGAGAGAGAACTATTTTTATTACACACACACACACACACTTGTGCCAAGTTGTGTAGGTAATAAAGATAAACTCTGTTCTGTGGTACAGAGAGATGCCAGTGCTCATGGTGGAGCGTGTGTACTGAGAAGCTGTCATGAATCTGACAGATTCCAATTTGGTCGCTCAGGCACCGAGCCGCCAGAGTCCTAGCAATTAATGATTCAATCCCAGCCCCATTCAGGTGTCGGCCAGGAGATTCCCCAGCTAGCAGCTGAAATGTAAACAAAGGGGCTGGGTATGCCTGCTAATATAATTACCTAAATATGACCATATTTGGGCAATGATGTCAGCCAGAATTCACCCTTGTTTACATTTGTCTTACACAGAGCCTGGTGGCAATAGCCAGAGCCTGGCTATTGCACCTACCCACTGCCTTCTGTCAAGGGGACCTGATAGAGAACTCTGTTCTCTGAATTCAACAATCAGGCTCCGTCCACCCACCGTATAAGATCTCGGACGATGCACCCGTTTGTGTGACTGGCGCAGCGGCCGGGCAGGGAGGTCAGTAATGTTGAGCCTGTGATTTTATCAGGCCCAGCTTTTCTGAGCTGCACTGAGGATGTAGTGCCAGGTTTGGACACTCAAGCCTCATTGCACCTCCGCACAGCAAATGGCAGTGGTTGCGCAACACTTATCTCCCTGTTTGCAACAGGTACATGAATCTGGTGCAAGCTCCCCTTTTGTCAGGTGGATGCAAGATTGATGTCTACATTTTAAATTTGATCAATTCCAGTGTCTGTGTTGTACCTGCACTCAAACTGAGAAAAGCCACAAAAAGCAATGGGCAAGAAAAGACTAAACATTGCTTGCAACAATTGGGTAAGAGGGAATCACATCCACACCCATCAAAAGGCTCACTACAGTTCCTTAGAACAGGCATTTGCATAAAAGGGGGGGGGCATTAACACATGTCAACTACACTCTTTCAATACAGCTGACTCGTCACATTCATGCCATTGCAAATCGGTGAAACACATGTGCCTGGCAAGGCATGATGTATATTTCGACTTCAAGAAGGATTTTGAGCTGCCCTATCAGCTATTACAGCCATCCATCTCCACACCGCTTCTTATTTGTAAGGACCTTAGAACTGTTGAGTACATTGCTTTTTACATTATTAAATACATACAAAATAATAATGAAATAAAAAATTTAAAATATAACAAAAATAAATTAAAAAAAAAAAAGGTAAAAAAAAATAAAATACCACCCCTGTCATTTGTGTGCCATATTGTGGTAGCAATGCTCTCTAACATGTACAATGTGAATCAAGGGGAAAGTTCACTTCCCAAGTATTTTGGGAAAATGGAATTACCCACTCAAATCTGGCCCCCGTTCTCCTTACTTTTTGGTGAAAGGTCTTTCCACTCTGCCGCCACAGATGTACTCTATGTACCACATACTGCCATCCAGCGCATCCCTGCGTTATGGATCTTGAATTTTGCTCGCTCGTCAGGTCACAGCTCTGACCAATGAGAAGCGCTTCTTAGCACAGTTAAATATGACTTTGGGTAAAATTATTTTTGCTATCACAACAAGTAGATTGTCATGAGGGACAAGTAGATTGGGCCCCCGCTTTAGTCCTTGGACAAGTAGTTTTTTTTTTTTTTAAATGTCCACAGCCCTGCATTATACTCAGTTGTCCACACTCATGCCAGATCTTTGCTACAGAACCACCACTGAAAGGTCCCCCATCCAAGCAGTTGCTTCTTTTACGCATGTGTGGTAATATAGCTGCTACTTTTGCACACGTGATCGAACTGGCTGGGAGAGTTTGCAGCAAAGATCTGGCTAAAAGGAGGATATTTAAAAGAGAACTATGGGGTAACCTTTTATCCCATAGTTCTCTTTAGGGCCACAGTAGAACATGTACTAACCACCTATCATGACCTGAAGCTCAGTATATCAAGGGCTATTTTTGCTATTTACTGAGAGCGATGCAGCCGGGGCAGATCCCGACAATACTGTCGAGATCCACCCAGCAGGCTGATTAGATAGGCAAAGCCCGCTGTCAGAGGCAGACCCAGAGGGTAATACTTTAAGGGTAATACTTTAAGTATAAGACTTTGAGGGTATGGTCATCTAAAACAGTGCAGCCTCATCTGTTTCCGTCACATTTGCGTCTGTCTTTGGTACTTGCTTGCCTCCCTTTTTTCATTGAAGGGCATTGTAGCAGACAAACTTCCTGTCTGTGTGAGGCCCAGCCTCGCACAAGACCAACTGACTGTCATAGACACTACCCTTCGTTACATAGGACTTCCATCAATGCTGCTGCTTCTCCTGTGGTGCATACAACTTCCATAGTGCCAGTTTCATCTCTTTTTCATTTCAGCACAATACAAGAAAAACAAGTATTTATTTCCCCAAAAAAAAACAGAGGTCAGCGTGACGCACAGGTCTGCGTGACGCACACCGCGCAGAGGTCAGCGTGACGCACACCGCGCAGAGGTCAGCGTGACGCACATCGCGCAGAGGTCAGCGTGACGCACACTGCGCAGACATCAGATGACGCACGCCACGCAGAGGTCAGTGACGCACAGCATGGAGGTCAGTGTGACGCACAGTGCAGGGTCAGTGTGACGCACAGTGTAAGGAAGAAAGAAAAGGGACTTACAGTGCACTTAGCTGGTATTCAGGTGCCTCTTCTCTCTCCTGGTGGAGTCCTCTCTTCTCCCTGTCAGCCGCTCTGTAGCTGCAGCAGCAGATGAGAAGAGAGAACAGAAGTAAGCATCTCCGCGGCGGTAGTGTCCCATCTCTGGTCCCGCCGGCTGCGCTCCTCGATGAGTTTCCACTCGCCCCCACGCAATTTTCACTCGCCAATTGCGAGGGGGCGAGTGGACATTTTGAGGCCTGGTCTAGAAACAAACAGCATCTAGCCTGCCAGATTTTCCTCTTCATATAGGAGGACAACAAAGCAAGTGGCATGTGTGAATGAAGCCTAAAATAACCAATGTGCTTACAATACTAAACACATTGACTTGCCTGGAGAACAACAAAACACAAACCCATGAAATAGTGACCTTGAATACCGGTGTACAGTAGCTGCACAGCCTTTGAATACAGGACAGTCTGAAAAGCCCTGACTTAAGAACCAAACACCAATTCAGAAATATCATGAGCCCCATAGATATAAATTCAGTGAGAAGCTAGCAGGTCAATGTGTACAGGGATAGTGAAAGCAGTTGTAGTATGTATGTATGTATGTATGTATGTATGTATGTATGTATGTATGTATGTATGTATGTATGTATGTATGTATGTATGTATGTATGTATGTATGTATGTATGTATGTATGTATGTATGTATGTATGTATGTATGTATGTATGTATGTATGTATGTATGTATGTATGTATGTATGTATGTATGTATGTATGTATGTATGTATGTATGTATGTATGTATGTATGTATGTATGTATGTATGTATGTATGTATGTATGTATGTATGTATGTATGTATGTATGTATGTATTAGGGTCGCCCCCTGTTCCGGATTCACCTGGAAAGTCCGGGTTTTGAGTCCTGTATGTGCTGTGTCTGGGTTGCAGCTGACCTGAAACCCGGAAATAGCACATACAGGACATAAAACCCGGACTGTCCAGGTGAATCCGGAACAAGTGGCAGCCCTAGTATGTATACACAACAGGGTGACCTCTCACTGCTCTCTAGTGCACACACTTGGCAGAAGGGAAAAGTGAAGAGTTACTTAAAGCACATTTCCAGCTTTGTAAAGGAATGGTTTTAAAAACATAAGCCATCAATGTACAACAAATGTATATTTAGCAGGCATATGCAGTTGCTGAATATGAACACACATACAAAAAAAAAAAAAAAAGCCTTCATGGCTCCTTTTGAAATGGCTGCCTCTGGGCTCTGCAGGCAGTCTGTATATTACAGGATACTGAGCACAGTGGGAACTACAATGTAAGGCATGGAGAACTACATTTCCAACAATGCTATGCTTCCATGTGCACATGCTTGTCTGTGGAAACTTTGAGCTAATTCTTCCCCCACACCAATGCATTCTGGCCAGTGCAGAGTGACCTGGAGATTTTGACTGCCAACAAACTGAAACAGAGACATGGAACAACCACCCCAGCTCCTGCGCTGCCACTACATGTACACCAGGGGTGGGCAAACCACCCCAGCTCTCCAGCTGTTGTAAAACTACCAATCCCATCATGCATCTGTCTCTGAGAGATGCCTGTGGCTGTGAGAATCTTGCAATGCCTCATGGGACTTGCAGTTCCACAACAGCTGGCAGACCAGAGCTTGTCATCCCCTGATACCAAGGATGCTGTGCATGCATCCCTAGAATACAAAGTATGCCATATGAGGAGACTCTGCATCTCAGCGCACTTCCTTGGAACACAAGGCACATCCATCACGTGATAGTCATCAGCACAGACACAAACAGGGGATTATGAATGTGCTCTATGCACTGTGACAAGGTACAACAGCAATGAATGAAAATAAAGCTGAACTCCAAGATAAATAGGATCTACAAACAAGAGCTGTGTGTGGCTATGTTGCAGAGGGAAGCACTACTGCTTAGTATTGAGAATGCAATAACTTTCTTTGCCGGATAGGCAGCAGTGGAAAATATCATTTACACAAATGAGAGAACAGTTTCCTTGTAGGCGTATAAGGCACAACTAAGCTGTACATCCATAAAAGATACAAATATCAGCTTATCTGACAGTAATGCCCTCTCTATGCACAGATATATTGTTTAGGTCACACCAGGAGTACTTGCCAGGGGCTGGTATCCTTTAGAAGGTTATACAAATGTAGCAGTAATGGTCCAGCAGAGGAATACAGTGACACTGTCTTCTCCCACAGACACAGAAAGGTGCTGGTTCTGTTCCCACTGATAAGGAGACTCTTCCACACGATTTGGGGGTCCTAGGCAGAATTCCTGAGGATCCCTCTTCTGTCCCTCCAGACTGGAACACACTCCATATGTAAAGTCCAGGAGCCAGCCTAAAATGGTCGACAGAATCATGAGAGAACTCGTGTCCTATCAGGACACAAGGCTTCCCCAAGATGGCTGCTGGAGACAAGTACAGAGGACAAGCTGTCCTCTGGTGATTATTTCTGAATGAGGAAGTGAGGAATGTACAATTACCTAACCAATCCGCTGAACAGCTAGTTTGGCTATCCTGTTACTGATAGCTGCTCCTGAGTCAGATCTACCTACCTGTGTGTGCTTACTTGAATCTTGGGGTGACTTGTCTGTGCAGTAATCTAATCTGATACTTTACTTCCTGTAATAAAGACCAGTCACTGCTGCTCTCTCCTTTTGCAGGGGGACTGATCTTGTATTGACCCCTCCTGTAGTTTTCTGCAGGCAGCCTGTAGTGCAGGGGTGGGCAACCTTGGCACTTCAGCTGAACTGAAACTGCATATCATGCTTCTCCCTCTGGGAATCATGCCATGCTTCACGAGACTTGTAGTTTCACAACAGCTGTAGTGCAGAGGATGCCTATCCCTGCTGTAGGGGGGAAGCTGTTGGGTCACAGTTCTTTGTAATCACATAGAGGGAAATTAATAAAAAATGGAGCAGTTGCCCATGGAAATTAATCAGCTTCTCATTCATTTGCTTAACTAGACACATGAAAGAGAGAAGCTGATTGGTTGCTGTGCACGGCTGCTCCAGATTCTGCCTGCTCCAGTTTTGAGTAAGTTGTATAGACTTTTATTAAGCCACACCTACTTTTTGCTATAGTGCATTACATCTGCCACAATCCATCCCTCCTAATTATTTCGTCCTCAATCCCAATGTGCTAACCTGACATGAGACACAGCAATCGAGTAAACACTTTTCCTGGTGCCTCCCCTTGTCAGCATTGTTTCCCACCCTTATACTTAAAATGACACTAAATTCAGGAGTTAAAGGGTTATTAAACCCTCACTTCTTTGCATATATCTACTGCTAGCAAGCAGTAGATATATGCAAAAACGTTTTCAAACAGGTTTAAAACTTACCTGTACTTTCACCACTCCCGAACATCTGAAGAATTTCTGGCGGCCGCATGCGCAGTTCAGATGTTTGGCCGGGAGACGAGGAGAAACACAAGGTAAGTCTATGGAGCAGCGTGCACCCGCACCAAATACCATGGGACATGAGAGAAGAGGAGGACAGAGGAGTCTGCGCTGGATCGGAGACCCGCACCCAGCAGGTGTCTTGTTACCCAACGTCAAGCAAAACAAATGACAAACGCACTCAACAATTTGTCACCAACTATACAGTAAGGTGCACACGAAATGGGCTTTAAACAGTAAACAGTAGAAAGGCATCATGGCACACTCACAAGTCAGCATGTAAAACAACTTGTCTCACCACTAAGGCCAATAACAGAGGTTTGGACACACGTCTGCTGCAGAAAATGTGAAAGCCGCACAGCCGCGCCATGGCACCTCTTATAGTGCGGTCCTAACTCTAAACTATGAGAGTCTCCATTTGGAGCACATGGGGGTGCACTATAAGAGGTGCCTTGGCGCGGCTGTGCGGCTTTCACATTAAAAGGGACAGGAAGTGCCAGCAAAGACAGGAAAGTCAGCGCTGGATCGGAGACCCGCAGCAGCGCTGGAGGGACAGATGAAAACTACAGGAAAGTAGAAGAAGATCAGATTAAGAGACATCATTTAAGGTAAGTGTTTTAATTAACATTGGGGGGAGGGAAAAATATTTTTGAGTCTCGTGATGGTCTTCAATCTCAGGTTAGGTTTCTGGCAGAGCATTTTTTGCACAAATGTTATAATCCATATTTTAGGCCTGAAAATTACTTCTCAAACCCAACATTTCAGTAAAAAATACACAAGTTAATTTTAGTGCACAAAAACACAATAGAATGCTAAAAAAAATTCTACAGTATAGAAGAGGAGATTGTGTCAAGTAAATAGATACCCAACATGCCAACCTTAAAAATTGCATACGTCCGTGAAACGGTGAAAAAATATGGTACCCCAAATTTTCCATAGAAGACGTTTTAAAAGCTTCTACGGGCCATCAGTTTAGAGTTAACTGGCTCTCAAAATACCTGAACAATCTGATTGGATGCAGGCAATGTTCAGGTGTTTTGACAGCCAGCAGGGCCGGCTAGCAAGATACTGAAGCTTGGCCCAGTGGGAGATTCTTCCATCCACACTGACCATAAAAAAATCTGCAGACAATCTATAGGTGTATGCAGAGCCGTAGCTAGCAAGAACAAAAAAATGTGCCTTCCCCCAACAGGCATGTGACATCACCTAACACCGCGCACGTGCGTGTTTATTTATTTTTTATTATTTATTTTTTATTAAATTTTTTTTTACTGTTGGGGTACTTCGGGGAAATATTAGGGACCTAAACAGACCCCTGTAATTTCCCTTTTAAAATAAAAAAAGAAATTGAGGACACAGAGTCCTCAATCTCTTTTTCTGCAGCCTCTATTCTAAATGAATGGAAACTACAGAGGCTTCCCATTCATTCAGAAAATATTTACTATCAGCCAGTTTCTGAATGGGGAGAAGCCTCTGTACTGAGTGCTACTATCCATTCAGAAACTCATGAATGAACAGGAAGTGATGTAAAGCACTTCCTGTTCATTCATAACTGGGGACATAGGGTGCTAATGATTTAAAATGATGAAGAAGCTAACAGACATAGGAAAATATACAGGTACACAGGTCTATTAAGGTGCAGTTAACCATTTGATGGTTGGTGACAATACAGCAGTAGTAGAGAAAAAAACATGGAAGAAAAAGAGCCTTAGTATACACTGCACAAAAAACACATTCTATGTCCTGCTAATATTCAGAGTGCATTGAATATTTATCATACATCTTGGCTCAGTTACACATAGTATACAAGTATCTAACTTCTGTGCTCCACCCAACATGTGGAACATAGAGGTCCTCATTTTCCTCATGCAGGGTAGACACTAACACACAAATTAAATAAAGTAAAGCATTCCCCTTTCCATAAAATAAATATTTGACTGGTACACACACTAATCGCCACCAGGTGGGGTGCCAGTGTCCCACCCAGCTCAACGACGTCACCGGTTGCCAGGAGACACTCAGCTCTAGGCAACCGGTGATGTCATTGAGGATAGGCCGGAAGCTGGACAAAGCGTCACAGAGCTCTTAGCAACTGGGATGTTGTGGCCGAACCTTTGCCACCCCCCCAAATGAGATGCCACCTGAGGCCAGTGCCTCAGGCTGCCTCATTTTAGTGATGGCCCTGCTGTTACATTCAATAATATTGCTATTAGAGGTATTACCGCCTTACATTAGCAATATTACCACCAACAATTACTTATTTCATACAAATAATGTGAATAAAGAAAATCAAAGTAACAAAAATTATCCAATATTGATTTAACAGTTAATAATCAGCAGTTTATAAATAATTTGCAGAGCTGTATGCCCTGCTATTGTCTATAAACATGCATTCTGTGTGAAAGGTACAAAAACAAACAAACATTCTCAGTATTTTTTCCTTTCAGGTTGAATGTAATATTGGCCACTGGATGGAGCTGAGGAACACAGGTAATAAATACCTATTTTGGTCTAGTGGCCATAATGCTTTACATCCCCCATACAGTCATTTCTCTCCTTTTACTGTAATACCTCCATTTAGGATTTAGCCTATAGAAAGCGGTATCATTTACTCATGTACGATCTTTATTGTGTTTTATAGCAAGTCAATTTCAAAAGGGAGACTTTGTGTGAAGTGGGAAACCCATTGGGGGGAATTTATCAAAACTGCAGCATACAGAAACTAGAGCAGTTGCCTATGGCAACCAATCAGCATCTCTCTTCAGTTTGCTCAGTTTGGATTTGAAAATGAGAGAGAGGAACTGATTGGTTGCAGTGCAAATCTGCTCCAGATTTTGTCTGCTCCAGTTTTGATAAATTCCCCCCATTATATTTTGTGTTTTTGTATGGGGTCCCCCTTAAAATCCATACCAGACCGATATCTGGGATAAGGATCGGATATGGGTTTCGGAGGGGCAACACGTCGTTTTTTTTACATTTAGACTGGGGTGCCTCGTGATTGTGCATATTTTTAAAGGGTGTCACGACTGGAAAAAGGCTAAGAAAAGCTGCTTAAGATGGTACTTTACACTTTTAAAGAATGTAAAGATTTCTGAATTTCATCTTTGGTGGGACATTGCACTACTGGAACCACCCAGAAAGTGCATCATTGTAGCAAAATTTCAAAACACAGTGCACTGGAAAAGGTAAATGCAGTGGCTTTTCTTTTTCTAGGTATTCCTTCAAGTACTTGTTTTATGTAAAATGTATTTAATCACATTTACATTAATATATAAGGCTGGATTCACACCTGGGCGTATTTTTTCTGCTAGTTTTTCAGGTTGTTTTTGTGTTTTTTAGCACGTTTTTCCGTTCAATGAAACGCGCGTTTCACTGGCGGTATGATTTATTTTCCCCCTTATTTTCTCTATTTTTAAAATAATTTTTAATTTTTTTCACTTTCAAAGCTTCCCGCCGGCTCCGCCCCCCTGCGACCCGGCCTCTCGCAAGGGACGGAACCCGGAAGAATTTTCCTCATGCAGGGTAGACACTAACACACAAATTAAATAAAGTAAAGCATTCCCCTTTCCATAAAATAAATATTTGACTGGTACACACACTAATCGCCACCAGGTGGGGTGCCAGTGTCCCACCCAGCTCAACGACGTCACCGGTTGCCAGGAGACACTCAGCTCTAGGCAACCGGTGATGTCATTGAGGATAGGCCGGAAGCTGGACAAAGCGTCACAGAGCTCTTAGCAACTGGGATGTTGTGGCCGAACCTTTGCCACCCCCCCAAATGAGATGCCACCTGAGGCCAGTGCCTCAGGCTGCCTCATTTTAGTGATGGCCCTGCTGTTACATTCAATAATATTGCTATTAGAGGTATTACCGCCTTACATTAGCAATATTACCACCAACAATTACTTATTTCATACACATAATGTGAATAAAGAAAATCAAAGTAACAAAAATTATCCAATATTGATTTAACAGTTAATAATCAGCAGTTTATAAATAATTTGCAGAGCTGTATGCCCTGCTATTGTCTATAAACATGCATTCTGTGTGAAAGGTACAAAAACAAACAAACATTCTCAGTATTTTTTCCTTTCAGGTTGAATGTAATATTGGCCACTGGATGGAGCTGAGGAACACAGGTAATAAATACCTATTTTGGTCTAGTGGCCATAATGCTTTACATCCCCCATACAGTCATTTCTCTCCTTTTACTGTAATACCTCCATTTAGGATTTAGCCTATAGAAAGCGGTATCATTTACTCATGTACGATCTTTATTGTGTTTTATAGCAAGTCAATTTCAAAAGGGAGACTTTGTGTGAAGTGGGAAACCCATTGGGGGGAATTTATCAAAACTGCAGCATACAGAAACTAGAGCAGTTGCCTATGGCAACCAATCAGCATCTCTCTTCAGTTTGCTCAGTTTGGATTTGAAAATGAGAGAGAGGAACTGATTGGTTGCAGTGCAAATCTGCTCCAGATTTTGTCTGCTCCAGTTTTGATAAATTCCCCCCATTATATTTTGTGTTTTTGTATGGGGTCCCCCTTAAAATCCATACCAGACCGATATCTGGGATAAGGATCGGATATGGGTTTCGGAGGGGCAACACGTCGTTTTTTTTACATTTAGACTGGGGTGCCTCGTGATTGTGCATATTTTTAAAGGGTGTCACGACTGGAAAAAGGCTAAGAAAAGCTGCTTAAGATGGTACTTTACACTTTTAAAGAATGTAAAGATTTCTGAATTTCATCTTTGGTGGGACATTGCACTACTGGAACCACCCAGAAAGTGCATCATTGTAGCAAAATTTCAAAACACAGTGCACTGGAAAAGGTAAATGCAGTGGCTTTTCTTTTTCTAGGTATTCCTTCAAGTACTTGTTTTATGTAAAATGTATTTAATCACATTTACATTAATATATAAGGCTGGATTCACACCTGGGCGTATTTTTTCTGCTAGTTTTTCAGGTTGTTTTTGTGTTTTTTAGCACGTTTTTCCGTTCAATGAAACGCGCGTTTCACTGGCGGTATGATTTATTTTCCCCCTTATTTTCTCTATTTTTAAAATAATTTTTAATTTTTTTCACTTTCAAAGCTTCCCGCCGGCTCCGCCCCCCTGCGACCCGGCCTCTCGCAAGGGACGGAACCCGGAAGTCGGCAGCTGCCGGAGGACACAGCGGGGATCGCGGACAAGGTAAGTCCTACGCTGTATTCCCGAGTGTGGCTCGGGGTTACCGCTTTGTTAACCCCGAGCCACACTCGGAAATACCCGTGGAAACGCGCAGAAAAACGCCCCAAAGAAGCTCCTGGACTTGTTTGGGCGTAGGACGTTTTTCAGTGCGTTTCCACGGGCTGAAATACGCCCAGGTGGGAACCTTGCCCATAGTGAAGTATGGGATTTCACTGTTTGAGCGATTTACAGCGCGTCGATCAGCACTGTAAAATCCCCAGGTGTGAACCCGGCCTAACTGGGATCAAATTTTTTTTTTTTTTTTAATACCTGTCTAGATTTCAGCTTTTTTTGTGACTGCAAAACTGCATATATTCTGAAACAAACATTTAGCACAACCTTGAAGCTCAGCCCCAGATTGGGCAGTTCTTACCACCACCACTGGAGCACCCCTTGTCCCAGACTAGCACACACACACACCCACACACACTCTCTCTCTCTGTCTCTTATGTTTCTAATTTTTTCTATGTAACCCTTTTTTCTAGGTTTCTGCTGGTTGCTCACAAGATGAACAAGGCCCTCTTCTTCTTCTACATGAGTCAGTGGTGGCCAGTCTTCTATGCTGCAGAGAACATCATCCGCGTAATGACGTGAGCATCGTTCTCTGCACAATTCTCCTGTGAGCCCTGTGTCATGTCGCCCAGAAGAGACCGAGGGTGCAATATGAAGATGGACACAGAGGGCGGGGCTGGATCTTGGAAAGGGTAAGTAGTGCTGTGCATCTTTTTGAAATAGGATGGTGGATCATTGATTGGTAACATGAAAATATTCCTTGAAAGACTGACTTATCTTGCTGTGTTGCTGACTCTGATAGATGGAAGAACCAGGGAATGGTGCACAAATGTGTGTAACGGTAAGGCAGTGTTTCCCACTTATTTTCTTCGTGGTTTGCTCTGACCCCTTACTTGCATGCACAGTTCAAAAATGGGCACACTTGGCTAGTACATCTTAATGTACCTGTCTATAAGATGTACAAATCCAAAGCAAAAGGAGACTGCACACTGAGTTATCCTACTGTTACATCTTTATAATCCCAGAGTGCATGCACACTCGGAAGCATTCAATAAAGGATTTTACAGCGACTATCTCAGTGTCTCCGTTTGCTTTGGATTTTTGTAGGCCTGTGTGGCTAGAGAAAGCTTAGGGCTGCATCTCTTCCTGTTATTGGAAGTGTACGTAATACATATGACCTGGATAAGATCTGTGAGTTTTTGCCAATTGTATTTATAAGATGTGAGGCACAGCTACTTTACAACATTTATATAACCAAACAAAGATCATATTGCAGGGCTCCTTCCATCTTTGTAATAAAATATATAAGAGGTATTTGAAAGAGCATCAGACAGAAAATAAGCACCTTTGCTTAATATGAAAAAGAAGCAATATCTGTTTGCTTACATTGTATAATGTCTACCACAAACTTAAAGTGACACTAAAGTCCGGAATTAAATCTTAAAAATGCATTTAAATACCCAATATTAACAAAAATGTATCTTATTTGTGTATCAGTAGTCACAGCTCCAAGCTTGCTCCTGTGATAGACTACAGTCTCAATACCATTTAGTATTAGATCACAACCTATCACAGGAATGAGCTTGGAGAGGTGGCTACTTTACAGCACACACAGGGACCATAGGGAACAAAAGTAGCCACCCTCCAGAAGGAAGGAAAGTGTCAACACAATCCAGAGATGAGATGATCACAAACAGATATTGCTCTGGCCCTATCTTATGGAGTAAGCTCCAAACATTTATAGTGCAGATCGTAGAATAACAAAACTTATACCCTGCTAAATCTATTCAGGAGAGTTCAATTAAAGTGCCTATCATCTGAGTTTACCTAAATTAGTTCTTATTATTATTCTTCACGATTTATATAGCCCTAACAGATTGCACAGCACTTTCAAATGTAAAGGGAGACAATACAGTTACAAAACAGTTCAAGACAGCAGAGTTAGGAGGGCCCTGCTTGTAAGAGCTTACAATCTAAAAGGGAGCGGCAAGTGATACAAATGGTAATAACTGTATGGGGAAAGTAAATGTTGAATTGTTACATAGAGGAGAGATGGACTTCCCTGAAGGGATGAGTTTTCACAGATGGACAGGGTAGGGGCTAGCTAAACAGGTTGAGTTAGGGAGTTCCAGAAGATTAGAGAGTAAGGATGGGCTGCATGTTCGAGTCGAACATAGGTTCGACTCGAACATAGCATGTTCTAGCGTTCGCTGAACGCCGAACATTACGGGATGTCCGCGGTCTGTTCGACCGCGGCACATCCCACAATGCACTGGGCCATCCGGCCAACGGTCATTGGCTACAGTCTTGCACCTGACCGCAGGTCAGGTGCAAGACTGTGCCAATCAGGGCTCAGTACGAATATAGAGCCATAATTGGGCAGAGTCACGATGACTCTGCCCAATCATGTCTCACAGCTAAGTCCCTGCAGCACACTATATAAGGCTGCTGACACCGCGGCCCTATGTAGTGTGTTGTAGGAGATAGAGAGAGAGGGTTCTAGTATAGTTAGTTACAGCAGATTGATAGAGAGTTATAGATAGTTATAATAGACTTCTGTATATATATATATATATATATACA
>NW_017306391.1:1848917-1860263 GCF_000935625.1 Nanorana parkeri
TTTTTTATTTTTAATGTTTCATTTTAAGTGATGTTAAATCACTGCTCCTTTAAAAATGTTATTTTTTAAAAGTGTTTTTTTCATTGATACATGTCCCCCAGGGCAGTACCCGGATCCCCATACACTTTTTATGGCCAATTAATTGCATATAAGGCTTCACAATGGGGACATTTAATTTTCTGAGTTCTACCCCCATAGACTTGCATTGAGTTCGAAGTTCGAATTAGAACTTTTTCCATGTTCGAAAGTTCGAGTTAGAACCGAACACGGGGGTGTTCGGCTCATCCCTATTAGAGAGGCTCTGGAGAAGTCCTGGCGGGGAGCATGGGAGGAAGTGATGAGCTAGAGAGCAGGAGGTCCTGGGAAGAGGTATAAGTGGTATTTTTTTGAGACTAGGGTGGTGATATTGAGGATGGCTTTGTATTTTGTTGCTAGGATTTTGTAATCTTTTAGAATCTAGATTGTAAGCTCTCACAAGCAGGGCCTTCCTAAAATCCTTTATAATATTATTTATAATCATGTTAACCTTTTATCATATTGCTGCAATAAGATGACAACTTCTTTGCCTCTTAAGTTAAGTATACACAGGTATTTTTACATCACATCATGTTCTAAAGAGCATCACATTCAGCAGGCATATGAAAAGCATTTACAAATCACAAAGCTTTTTGAAGTCCTATAAGAACTCTTCAGTTCTAGTCTTTAAGTGCTAAATGCAGACATTAATGGTAATGCTAGTTATATTTGTAACAAGCATTAAACAGACATTTAGTGAGCTTTAACTGGCAATTAGCAAGATTTGAGAGCCTACTGGGCTGAGCTCTAGAGAAGCTTGCTGTAGCCTACTAAATCCCTACCAAACATGATACGATTCTACTAAGGGTTACAGGCTAAGATTAAAATATACCAATGTGTATTTAGCCTTTTAGCGAATCCCTATTTGTTAGAGCTAATAGCTTATACAGTACGTGCTCTGCAATGTTGGGTTCTTATGTTTCTGACTAAACTGGTTACAGAAATCTTTAGGGACTTTTGGGGATCTTTAAATGTAATTTTCAGTTTCCTGTATGTAATCAGGTATCTTAAAAATAATGTAACATTTAGGGCGAGTTCACATGTATGTGTCGCATTAATCGCACAGTAGTGTGCATGCACTACTTTCTTCCACCGCACCACAAGGTATAGCCGTAAAGTGCAATTCTATCACGTATCTGACTGGAGACTCAGCTGAGAATGAGGCTGCCCGTGCACCTCTTGTCCCACACCTCTGGAAGTAGTGACAGGGGATGTAAGGACAGAGCGGAGCACAGGTGCCGATACTGGTGGCTGGCCAGTTCTTGAGGAGGTACTTGAGTGCGTTGGACCAGCTGGTGAATCGGCAGGACCCAGATGACACCGGGACCTCTTGAAACCAGAGCAGGTAACGGGTATGAGGCCAAGGAAGCACTGGAAGGTGTCGTTGCTCAGGATGCTGATGGAGCGATCCACCAAGTGGCAGACCAGGAGGGAAGTCAGGTTTAAGCCGAAGTCATACACAGTTAGATGAATCTTGAGGTGACAAATCACAGGTCAGGAGCAGGGTCAGGAAATATAAGCCAGGGTCATACACAGCGAATCAGAGAGCAGAAGTACCGAATCAGGAGGAGGAGGCGAAGTCAAATGGTCACAAGCCAGGTTCATACACAGGACATCAGGATACAAGAACAGAGTACCGGGCACACAGGGACAAGCTGATGACCACTCAGCAACTTGGTCATGGCTTCATGTCCGTTTAAATAGGATATTGTGCATGCTAATAAGCGTGCACCTGTACACTGACGAGCTCCTTTCTGCACGCTCACGTACGTGCACTGTTGCGCATAAACGTTCCCGTACGCGCGCGTTCACATGCTAAAGCACCTTTTCTAGGAACTTTGGGCAATGGATTGCATACTTGTGTGCATGGACGTTTTTGAGCAGAAGTCCAACTGCAGGGGAGGTGGACGGGAGGTGCGTTGGGGTTCCATTTAAAATAAATGGCAACCCAACATACCTGCCGCACTGTAATGCACGGTAGGTGCGTTGCGCGTTTGTGCACATTATTTGCATGGTACTGTGGGATAAACACGTCACATACAGTAGCTGTGAACAAGCCATCAAATAATTATATTGCAAATTGCAGTGTGATGGCAAGTATATTAATTGTGGTTGTAGTCCTATGTTTTTACCAGTGAGATCCAAGTAATATTTTACAATTCACCTATATGAGAAGCATCCTGTGAGGATCTCACATTTATTTACTGTTTTACATCTGCATTTGTAGCTTGTGGGTAAATGATATGTAGGAGCTGTATAAGGGGCTCTTCCCATGTATGCAACTCAAA
The DNA here is from genome assembly GCF_000935625.1 of Nanorana parkeri. Lineage (NCBI taxonomy): Eukaryota > Metazoa > Chordata > Amphibia > Anura > Dicroglossidae > Nanorana > Nanorana parkeri. Next base: position 1,851,281 of record NW_017306391.1, read on the forward strand.
ATAAAGAATTTATATATTTACAGGAAATTACAGTTTAGGTCTAATGTACATAGGCATATTATATACTACTCAGTATCGTGAGATTAGAATCACTCGTTTGGCTTAACCTCAGGGTCGCTTAATTCAGTTTACTCTTAGCCCTGGATAAATACTGCAGTGCATGTATAATCCCCCAAGCTTCCAGCTCTCTTATGGTTTGCCATATCCGAGTAAGCTGCTACTAAATGAGGCAAGTGTGGTAAATGTGGTTTCGCTGAATGTATGGATACTGAACTACACAGAAGGTTGAGCTCCGTGGGGACTGCCTTGACAAGCAAAGACTAGCTTGTTCTTTTTTGTTTTTTGTAAAAATGAATAAAACATAAACACTAGCTGCTATTTTTGCTTTTAATACACATATTAAACTATATGCATATTTTTAAAATATTTATATGAGACCTTTTAACACATTATATGTTGTCTGATGCTGTTGTATTTTTATTAGTATTTCGACCTTAATACATACTCTAAAATAGAACAATACTAAAGTAGGGTATACAAGGTTAGAATGTGGTATGAACATTCTGCTGAATTTCATTTGCCATAGCAAACGATACCAACACTATTTAAAATATTTTTTTCGTTCAAAGCTATCACCACTGATCGAGGGTTATACCAATGTTTGGGAATTAAACGTTCAATGCGGACGCAATGGACAGGCGCATTACTACCTCACCAAACATTTTTGATTGCCAATGACTGAATTCCAAAATACACGTTTAGAATTTCGTTCGTTCCCAAAAAATTTTTCTCAATACTATGGTGTTTTTTTTGCGTCTGATAGTTACACTGCATCAATCCATAGATATTAGAACGAACGTTCCGATAGATATGCATATATAGTATACATACATAATATACTTTGCATGCACAGCTTATTTGTATCATATACTCCCAACTACACAGGGAGTTAGGTTTGTATGCTATATCATCCGTCATGTGAGAAAGTCCCTGTTGTATATTTTATTGCTGAAAAAACTCAGCTGGGCACCACTAAAATGACTAAAATAGTCATATAATATAACTTTTTACAATATAAGAAAAAACCCAACTCTTTCCATGAACAGAACCCAATACCAGTGGAATAAAGACTGCATGTGCAGCAGTTGTGTGCTTATTTCCATGATGCAATGGAACCTTTACCTGCTTAGCTTACAAATGAGCTGCAGTATCACTAAGGGGCTGATTTATAGTTCTTCCGCCTAGCCTATAGCTGGGTAAATGCCGTTAACATGGCACTACCACCACTAGATGTTGCTGAGGAGCATAGGCATTTGCCATGCTCCTTGGCTCCATCTAGTGGCGGTAATGCTGTGTGAGCTGCATTCACCCAGCTACACGCTGGGGGGGATGTTTTTTTTAGATTAGCCCCTTAGCATTATGTAGCAGGTACAGGTGCATAACCTGTCAGGTGCAGGACAATATATAATTTGCTCTCATATTTTTCCCCAAGCTGAAAGATTGGGTTAATCAGTGTAATAGGAGGATTAATTTTAAATCAATACTTTATTTGCAAGGAAGATTCCACCTTGAACCATATTACATTTCCCATAATCACTTACTGCAAGATTCTGGTGAAAAGCTATGACTTCCTTTTTTATATGATTTTGCCAATCTTCACATTGGACATTATCACACAATATACTGTATGTGTAACGCTGGCCATACACCAGTAGAGTTTCATTTGAAAGAATGATTGTTGAAATTTCTAACAGCTAATGGGGTCAAATCAAAGATCAATTTTGACTATAGTGACCAAACAAAATCAGGGAAGCAGAATTTTTTTTTTTTCTCTCGAACGAACACATTTTTAACAGTCAATGTGGTTTGCATTCAAGAAACCCTATTCATTTGCAAAATTGAATGTTAAAATAAAATGACATTTTTAACAACGTTTGTCAAGTCTCTGATGGCATTATCAAATGTTTTGAGATTTTTCATATGCACGTGTGTACGAAAAGCTACACGTGTATGCCCAGCTTAAAGAACTCCGGGCAGAATTTTATCAACCCTTGCAGTGGGGCTACCCCCGCACTGCAAGGGTTAACTGCTCATTTTTGCCTAGGGTAAAAAAGAAAAGCATTTCTTTAAATTTTTCCCCAAGCACTTAAAGTCATAATTTTTCTAAACAGCTTCCCTGTCCAGTACAAGATACAAGATCACAAGTGATAGAGCAGTCTCCAACAGCTGTCCATCTACTAGCTTGGAGGGAAGTAGGGAGCTTGCTTGCCCTGCCTGTGTGTTTGTGGAGACACACAGAGCTTACTAGCACACACAAGGGTGTCTCCATAGGACCAAGAAAGGTAAAGGAGCCACTCTAAAACAAGATATCAGGGCCAGTGGTCAGGGAACCAGCTGATTCTGTGGGAAACAGAAACCTTTACACTTTACCTGTCAAGTGTGCACATGCTCACACTTTGTGGTCACATGCTTTACAACAGCATTACTGACTCAAACCATTTATAGTAAACCCATCTGAGGCTTAATAAAAAAAAAAAATCAAACACAATCTTCAAACTAAAAAGGACACAAGTGGGTAAATGCAGAGAAATAAAAGAAATGGACAACAAAAGGAAAAAAAAAAGGTATAACGATGAAAGCTATGCATTCTTTAGATTTGAACTTCAAAATTTCAATGACTTTGCATATGTATACATTTTTTTTACATTGTATTTCTTTCATCTCTATTAAGTTTTTCAACCATAATGTGAATTGTGAGTTTGAACACTCCACACCGCTTGCTATGTCACAGCCCCAGATGGCCAGTAGAGTCAATTATGGCTTGGACTCTGGAAGAAAGTGTGGGTTATCCTTTGTTCCAAGACAGAGCTTCCAGGTATGTAATTACAGATGAACACACTAGATTGTGCCAAATTGGTCAGTACACATACCCACAATCTTTTTGTTGGTTGTGAGAATTCATAAGTGCCCAGGAGCTAGGCATTTACTCTCAGTACAGCCTAATGCCATGGCTTCAGTTGCTTTCTCTAGTAACACTTCTTATGATGTATTTGGCCCTGGTTCAGTTTATAGTGAGGAAGTTTAGTGGAGGACGGGACATGGGAATTGACTTGGGGTAGGGCGGTGTTCAAGATAGACAGCTGCCATGACATTTAACCAAAAAAGATCAAATTATCAAAGGCAGCATTGCTACTAAATTTGGGCAGCTATAGCACACATGATACTGCTCTTGTGTTTTGCTTTCAAGATGTCAGACTCAACATACTCCTTTCTAAGTTTTCACATCACTAATTTAGAGATTCTTAAGAAAAACTACCCAGGTATGGAAAAGTCTTGGGCATGAGCATGAGAGTCTGCACTTAACTTTAGAAAATCATACATAGCTATAAATGCTCATCCGGTATCATGGAGACAGAACGGTTTTCCCATTAACAAGTTCATCTAACACGTTCTCATGTAAAGAAATTCCACCCTGCAAAACCTCAGCCTCCAATATAAGCATGGAAAATTGGACAAAGAATACATAAGACAACACAGCAGCAAAGGATGGACTGGTTCTAGGTATTGGCAGATGACTAGCGTCAGTGTCTCCTACTGGGCAGCTTTGAAGTGGCAACAAGATTCAAAAATTGGGAAAATTGTAGTACAGTAAACTCGCCATTATCTGGCATCTATGGGGATTGGTAGATTCCGGATAAATGTGGTTTCTGGTTGCTTGTGAGTTACTCTTAAAAATAGGTCTAACTAATGTCATATCCCATACTATACCATAACATAAACTCTGTATTTACTTCATATTAATATTGAAATGCAGTATCAAAAGCAAATAAAGACAAATAGACACACTTAAAACCTGTAGGGAACATGAGGACCTGTAGGGAAGATGCAGCACAGGAGAAAGTGCAGGAGGATGAGCACCGCTATTAAAGTCACACAAACCTCAGGAGCCTTGAAGTACCTTAACTAGTAACATAAATGTATCTACTTTGTGTATCACTCGGCTGTAGATCCTCAAATTATCACTGAATTCATGCTGACATTGTCCTTCCTTCGGAGGGTGGCTACATTTGTTCCCCATGGTCCCTGTGTGTGTTGTAAAGTAGCCACCACACCAACCTTGTTCCCGTGATGGACTACAATCTCATGTTTCATTTACTAATTTGTATTGAAGTTGCGGTCTATCACGGGAGCAAGCTTGGAGCAGTGGCCAACTTACAACATTCAGGGACCATGGGAACAAAAGCAGCCACTCTCTGGAAGGAAGGACAGTGTCAGCACCAATTCAGAGCTAATTTGAGGATCTATAGCTGAGTGATACACAAATAAACTAAATTTTGTTAAATGTTAAGTTACTTGAATGCAGTTTTAAGATTTAACTCCTGAGTGTAGTGTTATTTTAACTCATGTTTTTGGAGAAGGAGGCTGACTCGTTTACGATCTAGTATTGGATGAGCCTGTGGTGAGCAGGATGTTCACAGCTGTGTAGGTTTTCCAGAATGGGGCAGAAATTGATGCTTAAAATTCAGGCATGTTGGTAGGTATGGTAAGCTTGTGCCAGGCATATAACTGCAGAGTAATAATGGCTTTACCTCCTCAAAATGAGGGATTTCTTCCAGAAGTCTAAAAGATAAACTAAATTAGGGTACTATCAAGCAACATTCTGCACCAATCTTGTGGCATCTTTTACCAAACATTTTTTCTTCTAAATATATATTTATTTTTTTCTGGCATCCTTCCGTTTTTCTTTCTGGTGCTGGTAGTGCTGCTTTGTTAGTGGTGCTCACTAAAAAAACATTTTTCCTTACTTATTTTTTATTGGAAAAAAAGGCAATAGTCTTCCAACATTACCAGCTGGTAAAATACAGTATATTGGGCCAAACAAACTATGCATGGTGCAATGTGCACAAACATGTGCATAGTGTCCCTATTAAACAGAGGTCCCTAAGGGACCTCTGTTTATTGAGCTCATATGCCACCGTGACAGATAGAAGCTCACTGTATCACTTCTTCTCTCCCCCCCCCCTTGTTCAGGAAGTGATCGCTGGGGGGCAGCACAGAGCTCCTTCTGGTAACTGACACTCATTACAGGAAATCTGCCAGCTGTCTCCTTCTGCTCCACTATAAACAGGGGTGCACAAAGAATCAGCCAGAAAGATTTTTCAAAAACGCAACGCACTGCCTTCCAAGCAATGTGTTAATGTGAAGAATTACATAGAGTTTACCGGTAACTTCTATGAAAGCCCTTTTAGCGCACTTTTATCCTGTGTTGTAGACCACATAAAACGCAATAGTATGAGGCCCTTAATAAATAGCACTTCATTGTTAGCTGAATGTTATGGAAGATGTTCTGCCAGGTTTTTTAATGTTCTTCCAGCAGGGGACCCACTGGTACTATCCCAGTCACTGCCCTGGAGCAAGTATGGACTTTAGAAGTTCTGACTTCACACCTCACTCCTACTTTCCTGATCTGCAGGTTTGCTGGACGAACAGTGTCTTAAAGTATCGCAGCCAGAGACAGCCAGGCAACTGGCATTTTTAGAAGATAGTTAGCAATGTCAGTAACATTCAGTCTCAGTACAGGTTTATTTAACTGCTTGCTAGGAAGCTTTTACTTTAGCTTTCTGCCTCCTGTGCCTTGGCATCAGGGCCATGCCGCCAATTAGGCCCCTAGCATGGCTCTCTTTTCTACAGCAAAACATCCCAAGTTTGCTGGACGTTCCGGGAGTCTCCCGCTATAAGATAGCAGCTCCCTGATGCCCATGAGAGAGACATTTTATCCCAGAAAAGTTTACTTTGCTCCATTTAGCAGAGTAAACCTTTTTGGGATACCTGGTGATGTTTTTTTAATTTTAATTATTTAATTTTAATAAGTTAACCTGAATTTCTCTCTCAGGTCCGCCTCTGCTGATTGACAGCAGCAATGGGCAGGTGCAATAGCCAGCCTGCAATTGTCTATTGCAAATTTAAATGGCCAAAAGCAGCTTAGCTGTTCACTCCAATGATATCTGTTGTTTTTATTTTTTATTTTGAGGATGGCTGCTGTCAAAAAAAAAAAGAAAGAGCAACTCCCTGAAATGAGAAGGGCACCTCGCTTAAATAATCACTGATCACTTTGTTTGCCTGATGAAGGAACCGCAAGGGTTCCCGAAACGTTCTGAAATTGGTGATGTAATTGTATGCATGGAATAAAAGGAACTTTGCTTAAAGGAACATTTGGAATGCTAATGACTCTTTATCATGTTTGCCTGAAATAAGGTTTTGCAGTTTGGGATGTCTGTACAATGCAATATGTAATGGGTGGCCTCACAAAAAAAGTGCAGAAAGTGTGAAGGGTGGAACAAATGGAAATACAGATGAAGTTGATATTTACAAATAAGAGTGCCTTGAGTTTAGGTGCTTCCGGGACTTTCTGAAAGGAAACTGCATTAGCAGGTGAGTAGTTTAACGCCAGTAGGAATACACGTTGGCCCCATTCAAACTATGCATTACATTAACACACGTGTGTTAATGTGACGAGGCTGATTTACTAAAATAGTTGATAATGTTTGCTCAATCAATTGTGTCAAGATTCACTTTAATTATACAATCATTTGCAGATTTTCACAGGATTGGATAATGGAGGTGAATCTTCACACTATTATGTGAACATTCTCAACTCTTTTAGTAAAACATACATTAAGGTGTGCCGTGTTAAGGCAGCCCATTCATTTTTAATTAGTTGGCAGAGCACCTTAATGGACATGCACTATTTTATTTTTTGTTGTGCGCCACAATGCACAAATAAAGAGAAGATCTTGTCGCACTCCTTACCGGATAGCCCAACAATAAGGAAGGGTGCTCGTAATGACTGCAAATGGCGCCGCTGTTCACATGAATAGATTGAAGAATACGGGCTATTCATGAATAGATTGAAGTACGGGCTATTCACAATAGCCCGTACAGCAGCCGAAGGCGGCCAAGTGGCTCAGCCGAGCCGAAGTCATATGCTTCGGCTCGACTGAGCCGAAGTGACAGCCGAAGCGGGGTGAACGGCCTGCCGAAGGCCAGCCGTTCGCCCCACAAATGACAACTGGTCGGAGCCAGCCGTGATCTCATGGCTGGCTCCGTCCAGTTGTAATGACAGATCAGCATCCCCAAATGACCTGGGGACGCTGATAATCTATTAATTTTTTAATTTTACTATTTATTTACATTTTTAAAATATTTTTTCAACCTTTTCTTTTTTTCTACTATTTTCACTGATTTTCTATTCTGCTAGGTACCACGCAGAATAGCCGAGCAGCATTCGGTTATTTACTCACTGCCGTTCAGCCCCTATGTGTATAGGCACGAATGGCAGCGAGTGAGCTGCCAGTGTTTTGGCTCAGCTGATCCAGATGTTGTATATTATGAGTCGAAGTCCCTCTGCAGTTTGGCTCAGCCGAACCAAAGGCAGCCGATGTACGGCTGATTTCATGTGATGCATGGCTGTCAGCCGTATTGAGCCTGCGTGAACGGCTCTGTTCACTTCCGCACCGGTTATTCACTCGGCTGCCAAAGGCAGCCGAGTGAATAACCCTGTAAATGTGCATGTGTTACCACTCACCAAAGTGCATGCTTTTAGTGTGTACTATGTGTGAACAAGCTCTAAACATACTGGTACTATTTGGAAAGCTATTTTTTTAATATCACACAGGAATTTTATGCTACATTCATTTTTTTTGTAGCACATACAGAAATAGTGTATGATACAAGTAGACAGTTTGCATGTTACCAAGTAGTGATGACCCCCACCCCGGCCCAATGGTTTTCGACAGTTGTGGTGGGGTACTCTCTGTCCCTTTTTGACTCGTAGCTGCAGGATGGAGAATGTGCCTGCTGTAACTGATTGGGTCAGGAGAGGGGAGCTGGTCACAGTATTGAGCAGACTTGGGCAAACTCAAGCAAAAGTGCACCAAGCCCCAGGTCATCACAGCTCTTCACTTGGGTATTCACAGTTAGAATTTCGCTGGAGAACTGTCATTTATGGAATGTTCGTTTGATTTTTTTAACAGTTAATGGGGTCAAATCGACACTAATTTTTGACCACGGTGAAAAAATTGAAATCGAAGGAGCAGGATGGAAAATGTTTTATTAATTATAATATTGAATGTGGTTGTCATTCATTCACCCCAAAATTGAATGTTAAAATGAAATTAAGTTTCGAATGGCATTCATTAAGTATCTGATGGCATTATCAAGTGTTCTGATCAGATTTTTCCTATGAAAGTTCCTACAAGATTCTTAAAGTATATACCAAGCTTTAGAGGTATGGTAGCATTCCTCAAACCTATTGAAAGTATTCATTTATTTTCTACTTCCTCCATTCTAATGTCAGCTCTGTTGTCGCCCTTTCTCTTTTTTATATAGCCACTACTAAATTAGATTGTTGCTTACATATATTATTACCTATTGTAACTCTTACTTGGCAGCCTGTTATATGCAAATCTCAGAATGGCTTGTAAATATGTTGTACAGCTTGACTTCTGGCATATAGCTTATGGCTCGTAATACCTGTATCACAACATCCCTGAGGTTTTCAGCAGAATTTGTGGACTGCAACCTTTAATGATCTTTCGTGTATACTAATTACCTTGTGCAGCATGTGTAGGGTGTATGGTTGTGCTATAGGCATTCCGACAGATGAAGAATAATTTGTTGAGCATATAAATGAGAAAGAATAAAATCCACAGGTTATATCTAGAAAGGTGGGCAGCTAAGGGAAACAAATACAAATGAACAATTTCCATGCATTTGGTATATAGCCACAAAAACCTTTCCTCACAGTGGGGCTGCCACCACGCTGCAAGGGATAACTGCTCAATTATGTTTACGGGACCTGTATAAAGGACGTTTACTTACTTGATCCCCATTTTTGCAGGCTCCAAAATTGGCTCTTTCCCCCTCTACTTGTGTAGTTGGAGGCCACCAACATCATAACAAACAATGCAGGGCCCCAGGATTT
>NW_017306391.1:1860363-1869885 GCF_000935625.1 Nanorana parkeri
AGCGGACACCCACCGGCGCCCGCAACTTCGCCACAAGGTCACCGCTGCCGCCCCTCTGCGCTCTGCCACCCCGAGGCCGGGCCCATAGCCAATGGTGTATGTAGGTTTGCGCTGCCCTAGGCAAGACTACACTCGGGCACCCCTCCAATCTAAATTTGCCCTGCCCCTTCCTGTTTAGGACATTTTGCATAAACCTGTCAGTCGCTGTATCCAGCTTCTGACAGGTTGCGTTAGTAGCGTAGCAGGTAAGCCGGGGTCTCTGGTGGACTGTAAAGGAGCTCTTGTGGGCTCTGCAGGGTCTCAGCTTGATGACCCTGCAAAGCCCACTATAGATTTGCAGAACCCACCTCAGACCCTGCAGAACCCACCTGAGACCCTGCACAGCCCACCATAGATCCTGCACAGCCCACCATAGATCCTGCACAGCCCACCATAGATCCTGCACAGCCCACCATAGATCCTGCACAGCCCACCCTAGACCCTGTAGAGCCCACCACAGACCCCGCAGAGCCCACCATTGATCCTGCAGAGCCCACCTGACATCCTGCAGAGCCCACCATAGATCCTGCACAGCCAACCGGAGACCCCGCAGAACCCAACACATCTCACTCGGCCCAGCCCCCCCTCTGCCCCTCCTCCACCTCGCCTCCAGACCCGTCTACTCTACCTTCACCCGACAGCTCTCTCAGATAAATTAGGTTGCCTGATTTGGGGGTGGTGTTTTGCTGCCCCCCTGCAAAGTGCCACCCAAGGCAAACGCCTTGCCCATAGCAGCATTTACGGGCACTTACCCTTGAAGGTAGGCTTTAAAATCACAATTTGGAAATTTAAAATGGAGCTCTAACTTCTCAACCACCCAACACCCCTATACATTCCTTTTTTTGTGTGCAGTCTTCAGTATAGTCTGGTGATATTATGGATCCTTCCTCCCTCTATTTCAGCAACGGCGGTAAGCGATACTTTCTCCTGGACTGGGCGTTAGGGATGAGCTCAGGTTCAGAAACCCAATCTGAACCTGAGCTCCTCCGAACCTGGAAGGAGCTCCTCCCGAAAATGTAAGGAAGCTCCTTCCATACTACCCAGTCAGCTGCAAGTGGGGAATTCCCTGTCCACAGCTTGATGTAAGGAAAGGAGCAGGATACAGTGGTGCCATTGATCTAACATGGCTAGATGCCTATATTTGGTAAATTAAATTTACCTAAAATGGCTATGTGGCTATACAAGGTAAATTACATCAGCACAGACATCCTGTCCCTTTGTTTACATTCAGCTGCAGAGAAGCTCAGGTTTGCACAGGGTTTGGTCCGAACCTGAGCTCATCCCTACTTGGCATTATTCACCCCTGAAGACGATTGGTGACGGGCACTGGGACCGGTAAGTCTGCAGGGGAGAGTGCAAGGGAAAAGATGAGCATTGCAAAGAAAGTTTCTTAGTGCAATTGTTAATTAAAAACTAAAACGGAAGTTCCACTTTAAACATAGGTAATTAGCCCCTGTTATCTTCTATCACACATTTGGATTATTTAGTACTTAATCTTTTTACACAACACCTACAGCCACTCATTCATAAAGTAAAACAGTTCAGCAAAAACTTTTTATTTTAAATAGTAATAATATTGTATAGCTTAAACTACACTTAAAACTACACTGTGAAACAGAATAACATTCAGTTTGCTGCCTATCATAATCAGCTGCCATTATTATTTTTTTTAAATAAAAAAACTTTTAAACTCTTTTTCTACTTTTGTTGCATCTCAGTGCTGCCGATCCCCTGCACCTCTTAGCAGCCAAATCCTGTCTCAAAGCATGCACTCCAGAGATGGCTGCATGGAGGGTGGGTTTCCTGATGGAGACACCATTGTATTATGTATGTGCAAGATGTGTTCAAATTACCAATGGAAGCCCCTGTGGCAGGGCGACAATGTAGGAGCAAAATTGGGATACAGGGACAGTGAGTTGTCAACACAAACTGCCTGAACAATGACCTTCATTACGGGATCGGCATGTAAGCTGCAGATATAAAAATATTGAAATTGACTTTTCACTTTCCATTACATGTTAAAGCATGTATGAGATTTTAGTGTTTGGGTTCATTCATTTTTGTAAATAGCTTCAGCCCCTCTGTACAAAAATATGGCTCTAACATTAAAAAAAGCATACACAAATACAAGAAACACCACAAATGAGACCTCACCAAGCAGAAGAGATTGACAGAAGATGGAAGAGTAGCAGTGCTCATACAAATAAGTGTGCTTCTTTCATCATATTTTGTCCAGAAGCACATCTTCTTGGCCCCATAGACTTAAATGGAAGTGCCTGAAACCCAGTCTTCCCCTCCTACTAACTAGCTTTCCATTGGCTAAAACAAAAAGCCCAAGCTTGGAAATGCCTGAAAATGTGTGAAAAAAATGCACAAACAAGCTATAGACCAAGGTCACACCATAGCGTTGTGCTAAATGCACAGGATCCATGTTTTTAGCACATGCTATCGCACAGTGTGTGGCACTACACACTAGAGGCAGGGTTGCATTGCATTGCCATTCAATCTCAATGGCACCCAATGCACCTCCCGGCACAGTACTGCAATAACAAGCATTGTGTTGTGGTGCTAAAAAGTAATACATGCACAGCTCTTTATCCCTGCAGGGCAACACAATGCAATGGGTGCTGCATGCGCACCTGCTGGGAGGTGCATTGTGGTGCTATTGAGTATGAATGACGATGCAACACAGCAGCCCACCTAGCCCGCATTACCATGCTTTGTGCAATTACGTGCACCAACCCCTGAGGCCCTCAAAACCGACTGTAAATGCTCATGCTCAAGTGTGATTGGGTGGTTATGGACGATCTGCCGTGATCATCACAAGCAGCTGTTACATAAAGTAGCTAAAAGAATAATAGTGCCGTGGGGAGCAGCTGTTATTGTCAATAATGCAGCTACTATATTTATAGCTGCGCTCAATGGAAACTATTAAATGTATCAGTTTTGACGTTCCTGCAGCTCTGATTGTTAAATGTTTCATGGCAAAAGCTGCTACCATAGAGACAGGGATATGTCCCCATCTCTACCCGCCCCGCTCCATTAGTGCTCGCTGGCTGGAATGAGCATCACCCTGGACGTTGCCTTATCATCCTCCTCATCAGTAGCAGTGTGACCGAGCATCTTGGTATGCTCAGCACGTCTGCTCATCACTCCCTCCTCTCTATCCAGCTGTCACATAGAGCAGGGGGAGGCATCCCGAGCATACAGCATGCCCTGATCACCAATAGGTGACTCCTGCCTTTGTATGGGAAGAGCTTCACATGTACGGCGGCACATTTTTTACATCTACTTTTTGAATCATAGAATTATTATTTATTTATATTGCTGTGTGGAATAGAAGCAGTATTCGGACCTCTTCATATATGTAATATGAATGGCCCTGCTTGCTGTGACATGTTCTCTTAGGCCTTATGTACATGGGCAGAAAAAAAGCCTCTTTTAGAGACATCAAAATATGAAAAATACAGGGCTTTTAAAGGTATCGAAATCAGGGATGAAAGACACAAACTTACATGGGTATATATTTATTAGAAATTATAATATTAATGAACATACATGCTAAAACAAATAGAAATCCCAGACCAACTAGGATATACTTCAGTAACAGCTTCCTTTTTACTTGTATGTACTTATACTTGTACCCCAGCATACCACATCCCTGGATCCCCTCCATACAATATGTTTTAAACTGGCTCAATAGAATACTAAAAACTTCCATATCTTAATAACAGAAAACTAAATCTCTTTTATCATCATAATTTATATTCTTCGGCCATTCATAAATGCACGGTGCAGGGTCTGTTGCTTAAGCGTGGTCTGTTACTGCATGTTCTGAAGAGTTTGTTGTTGGTTGAGGTGACTTCTGCAGTGTCTGTTGCTGTGAAGGAGTCTGCTGAATACTCTGCTGTTGCAAGGTTAGCTGTAGAGACTGCTGCTGTAGCAGTAAATGTTGCTGCACTGCTGTAATTCTTGAAGCTATTGCTGCAGAACATGTTTCTTGGCCCACGCCAGGGGGGTGGTGTGGGGCTGTATGGGAATATGTGGGATCCGGTGCTTCCGGAACGGAGCAGGGGGGGGGTTGCGGGTGAGCCCTGTTTATGGCCGTCCACCTCAACAAAGGTAATGTAGGTGGATACTGGGTCTGAGTCGGGAAGTGGGGGATGTGTCACTGAGGTGAGAGGGGGGTTGTGGGGGCACATCAGCATAATCTTGCACAGGGCCTAATTAATATTAAAGACAGCCCTGGCAACACAGCACATCGTCAAGGGCCAGCTGCAAAAGAAAGCTGCCTTCTGATGTTGCACAGAGGCACATGTGCCATAGAGCCTCCTGGGATGTGTGACGTTAGTGTGGCAGGATGCTGCAGGCGAATGTCATTTTAACAAAGCAAAAATCGCAGCAGTGCCAGGAGGTGTCCCATGGAAAAAATGTATGGGGGGTGTAACGTCCAACTACAACAGAAAAAGGGCAATGAGGTAAAGTGGGTAGGTCTGCTTTAAGCAGGGATTTGATACATCCAATTTGCACCTGGCCGTCTAAAGGTGGCCATACACTTTACAACCATCGCAAGACCTTAGTCTTGCGATGGTTGTGAAGTAATTTAAAAAACGTACGATCTGCCTATCTTGGACAGGCAGATCGTACTCTCGATCATCGCAAGCCCCACGAGCACCGTTCAAACCAGCCGAAAATTGTACGATTTTCGGCTGGTTTTCTAGCGTGCTCCCTAGACAAAAGACGTGCGACCGTACAGTAAAAACGGTTGCATGTCTTCCATACACTTTGCGATTATCGTACGATCGCGGGATTTCCCGCGATTATCGTGCGATAATCGCACAGTGTATGGGCACCTTTAGATAAACCTCAGACAGACATGAAAAAAACATCAATTAACCACTTGCTGACCAGGGTGTTAAACCCCCTTCCTGCCCACTCCATTTTTCAGTACTTTGACTGACATCTATTCCGTCATGCAACGCTGTACTGAAATGAGTTTTATACTGTTTTTTGGGAACACATAGGGGGAATTTATCAAAACTGGAGCAGACAACATGTGGAGCAGATTTGCACTGCAGCCAATCAACTTCTCGCTCTCATTTTCAAATCAAACCTGAGCAGACTGAAGAAAGATGCTGATTGGCTGCCATAGGCAAGTGCACCAGATTCTTCTACAATTTTGATAAATTCAAGCAATATAGCTTTCTTTTGGTGGTATTTAACCACTTCAAGACCAGGTGTTTAGACCCCCTTCCTGGCCAGGCCATTTTTCAGTGTTCAGCGCTGCGGTACTTTGACTGACGTTTATTCCGTCATGCAACGCTGTACTGAAATGAATTTTATACAATTTTTTGGGGACAGATAGAGCTTTCTTTTGGTGGTATTTAATCACCACCACAGGTTTTATTTTTTACTATAATTAGAAAAAATTACTGAAATTTTTTTTTTTGTTAAGTTTTATTTTTACATTATGTTAGGAAACATTTATTATTACCCAGTTTTTTGGTAAAATATAAAAGTCGGGGTCACGTCGGTTAAATAGATACCAAACATGAAAACCTGGCTGTTTACATTATAAGCAGATTTCCCCTTAGTGGCACACGAGCTGGGCAGAAAAGGATGTTAAAAAACTCCCACCGCATTCAAAAAGCCACAGTCCAGCCGTTGTAAATACAGCAGGTGGTTAATGCAGTAATCATTCAAAAAAAAGTCCAAAACCCTATTCCGCAGATGACATTGTACTGATGATAGCCAAAAAGTCTGAAACAGCTGTATGAGTTTGGAATACATGGCTATATAGTATTAGGCTATATCTGCACTGTACACCAGCAGGTCTGTATGCGCATCTGACTGATGAGGTGTAAAGCAATGATTTGCATGTCTCCGCCCACTATCCTTAAATGAGGAGTAGTCCTCTTATTTTGAGCATATGTGATGAAATGTGACATGGGAATATCTCTATTTTCTGAAGGCTTTACTGTGCTATATATTAAACAATAATAAAATCTATTTCAATTGCAGCCAGTGTGAGAACCTGGAATTTCATTGGTATTTTCTCATCAAAAAGGCAGCAGCACAGAATAAACTCTGAACACATTGTCACCATTTTTCCAGATTTTCTGCTGCGCTGCTGCTGTTTCCTTGATGAGGAAATAAAAGAGCTATTTTTACACAAAGTACTGTTTGAAGTCCTTGATACGGGACATCTTTTACTGCAATATGCCCTCTGGTCTATAAGGATGTACATCTCTCCTGTCTATAAAGGTGATCTCTCCTGTCTATAAAGGTGTACATCTCTCCGATGAAGGTGTACAGCCCCCTGTACATAAAGGTGTACATCTCTCCAATGAAGGTATACAGCTCCCCTGTCTATAAAGGTGTACATCTCTCCTGTCTATGAAGTTGTACAGCTCCCCTGTCTATAAAGGTGTACATATCTCATGTCTATTAAGTTGTACAGCTCCCCTGTCTATAGAAGTGTACATCTCTCCTATGAAGGTGTACAGCTCCCCTGTTTATGAAGGTGTAAGGCTCCCCTGTCTATAAAGGTGTAACTCTCTCCTGTCTATGAAGGTGTACAGCTCCCCTTTCTATAAGGGTGTACATCTCTCCTGTCTATGAAGGTGTACAGCTCCCCTGTCTATAAAGGTGTACATCTCTCCTGTCTATGAAGGTGTAGTACATTTCACCTTTCTATGAAGGTGTACATCTCTCCTGTCTATGGAGGTGTAGCTCTCTCTTGTCTATTAAGGTGTAACTCTCTCCTGTCTATGAAGGTGTACATCTCTCCTGTCTATGCAGGTGTACATCTCTCCTCTTTCTGGAGGTGTACCTGTCTCCTGTCTATGGAGGTGTACCTATCTCCTATCTATGCAGGTGTACATTTCTCCTCTTTCTAGAGTTGTACCTGTCTCCTGTCTATGGAGGTGTACCTCTCTCCTATCTATGCAGGTGTACATTTCTCCTCTTTCTGGAGGCTTACCTATCTCCTGTCCATGCAGGTGTACATCTCTCCTGTTTCTGGAGGTGTACCTCTCTCCTGTCTATGCAGGTGTACATCTCTCCTCTTTCTGGAGGTGTACCTGTCTCCTGTCTATGGAGGTGTACATCGCTTTTGTCTTTAGAGATGTACCTCTCTACTGTCTATGGAGGCGCACATCTCTCTTGTCCATGTAGATGTATGTATGTAGGAGTCTATGTGAGTCTGGTGATGGCTCAGCAGCACACAATCTCGGCTGTCTTCCCCAGATGTGTCCAGCCCCGATCAGCACACACAGAGGGGCAGAGGAGAGGATTTTGGCATGTGCGGGCTCCTCCTCTCCTCTCCCAGCCTGGGAGGGACTAACCCCCTCTGCTGTTCCACACAAGGAGCTCTCTCTGTCTCTCCTCCCTCTCTCTCGTACAGTCACACAAACGTACACACACACATACACACACAGCGACAGCACTACACACTCACACATACACAAAGCAACGAGCGGCAGCGGCAGCATCGGCAGGCACGGGACTAATGCAGACAGTGGCGGAAGATGGCTGATGTGACAGCAGGGCACCCTGAGCCCAGCAGCCTGGCATCCCCTGCCCTCCCCCAACTGCTCCCTCCTCACACAATCTAAATAGAGGGGGGGGGATCGCCACTTCACTTTCTTGCTCCCCCCTCATCGGCCAAGACACTTTTACTTCCAGCAGCCATTTCATCAGCACAAACTATACAAAGCATGGCAGAAATGGAAAAAGAGGGGAGACCCCCAGAAAATAAGCGGAGCAGAAAGCCTGCGCACCCGGTGAAAAGGGAGATCAATGAGGAGATGAAGGTAAGGTGGCAGTGATGGATGCCAGGGAAATGTCAGATTGTGTACGATGTATTGAATGTGGCAGCCCCGCCTCGATGGAGTGACAAGTCTTGTCCATTGACCGCCTGTGAATTGATTGGCATAGAAGTGGAGCTGACACATCGCTCGCAGAACTCTCATATATGCAGGTTGGTGCTGTCAGTTGTACCGACAAATCAGCTCCGCGATCTTTTCTTACCTATAGCACAGATCGCTCGTCTTTGCCTGGGTGTTTATGGTGACACAAGTGACTTTTTCTGATGGCTGTCCTGCCAGCTCCATGTCTCGGCTGAGTGATATCCCACTAGGATGGCTGCGCTGTGTGCAGTGGCGGTGTACAACCATGACCACCCAGATGTGCCCCAGAGGTTGCACTACAGATGCTGCCTGGAGAAGCCTTGTGTGTGTCTGCTGTGATCTGTCATGCTCAGTCTTAAAGGGTATTTCCACTTTTGCAGTCACATCTGAGAACCCCCCACCATTAGGTTCCCATTCACAAAGCTATTCAAAAACAGCCCTTACCTTTCTTTTTGGATTAGACATAGGACCACAAGCTATTCTGAGCAATGGGGCAGAGGTAATTTCACCTCATTGGCATACAATGCCATGAGATATTTAGCCCTTTGCTAGGACACTGTTGATGTCTAGTTTACAACTGATAATAGGGTCAGCCAGCACAGTACAGACAGGGTTAATGATAGTAAACATTAACTCCACACCCCCTTCTTAACATCGCATGGAGGAAAGCTAGATACATATGTATGTATACTATATTATTGGGGACAGATAACAAATACACAGTAGGTGTTATCACAATTTGGCTGCAAATACACTTCAAGTGCTTATCGGACTTAAAAACTTTACTATTGTCACTGCACATATTCTATAACAGGTGTGGAGAACTCCGGCCCTCCAGCTGTTGTGGAACTACAAGTCCCATGAGGCAAGACTGACAGTTACAGGTATGACTCTCAGAGGCAGAGACATGTTGGGATTTGTTGTTAAAGTACAACTGGAGGGCTGGAGTTGCCCACCCCTGATCTATAACCTAAAATAAGAATCACAAGACAATCCATTGATCTTGATATGATCTCAATCACTCAAAAAATCCTCTATAATATTTAATATGTAATTTCATAAGTCCTTTTCCATCTTTTTTTAAATCTGCAGCTTTCATTAAAATAATGGCTGGTGATCTTGCCAGGAAGGTCCTTGTCCGGGTGCTTCCTGTTGTGGGGTGACAACCGTTTTCCCGTTGTCCCCCCAGTGTTGTCACCCTGTCAGGCACACTTCTTACAGATGCTGCAAGTGTTTTAACACTGCCAGGAAGTTGGTCCTGAGCGGTGATGTGGAAGGAGTACCCCTAGACAGGAAGTGGCTAACATAGCTGGAGGAGATCAGCAGTGCAGAAATGCAGAAAAGGTGAAAATAATTAATTGTTTTTTTTTAACTGAATGGAAAACAAAGACCAATTGTTCCTAATACATGGCAGTTTAGTAAACTGAAAGAGATTGGATCAGCAAGTAAAACAATTTCCTAGAAACAGTAAGTCACCTCTATCTTAATTATGATTCACACATATTCCCAACTTTACTTATTGAAAATTGGGAGCAGTCAGGGGAACTTACTTATATTGCGTTGCCCCCCCCCC
>NW_017306391.1:1870186-1876292 GCF_000935625.1 Nanorana parkeri
CTTGAGAGAGTTTCCTCCATCAGTTCCTGGTAGGCAGCTCGTATTATTTCTGGTTACAAAACATTATGTATTAATTGAAATGGTTAATTATAGCTCCGCATGCCCTCCCCCCTCCTCCAGGGCTGCCTAAATCTATCACATTGTCATTGGCTGCCTAAACCCTCGCTTAATGTGATCTATATGGATTGCAGCTTTTAACATAGGGTCTAGAATTACAAATTAGCTAATTTTAATCAAAACATGTGAAATGTTATCCTGGCTGGATATAAAGGCTGACTGTGCTGGATCCTCTGGGTTTGTTTTGTTTATTTTGGCTGCAGGCGCTCTCAGTGGTTTGGGAGATAGTTGTTCTTCATAGCAGATGTTTGTCTGAACTAGTGGGGATGAAACAAAAACAACATTGTAAGGGGGGAAAATGACACCGATTTTCAAAGGGTGCTTTAGTATTTTTAAAAAAGGGAAACTTTAGAGCAGTTTGTGGACTTGCTGGTATACTCTCACCGTGTTACACCATGTATACTCATATATACAGGAGCCAATGGGTTAAGTACCTATGGCAAGAGAAAGCATTGGAAAAAAATGGAGGCCATATGTTTGTTACATTTTGTCGGAGTTCTCTATACTGATAACATACACTGAGTGGCCAGATTATTATGACCACCTGACGTTTGTAGGCAAATTAGCTATAATTTTGCGCTGAAGTTGCTAGAGGGCCAGACCATCATAAATAGGGAAGCAGGTTGTTTACCACGACAGTAGAAGTGATTTGTTTCTGAAGATATGGGTAAACAACGCGATTTAACAGCCTTTGAACGTGAGATGATTGTTGGCGCTCGGAGCCATGGAGCGAGTATCAGCAAAACAGCAGAATTCGTTAAATGTTCAAGAGCAGCTGTTGTTAAAGTGTTTAAAGACTGGACTGTCAGCTGAAAATCTGGGTCTGAACGTGCGAATTGTGGCCGTCAGCGACTAGTCAATGTTAGGGCAGAACGGAGAGTGGCAAGACTGGTACAAGACAACAGAAGGGCAACAGTGCAGTGTCAGATTCCTCGCATCACCTTTCAACATCTCGTGGTGTCACGAGGCGGCCCAACAAAGTCATCTCGTGAAGTCATCTCGTGGCCCAACGAAGTACTGATGAGGTGGTCATAATAATCTGGCCGCTCAGTTTATACTGTATATGTGTGTAAATCGGCACCGTGGCTTAGAGGTTTGTACTTCTGCCTTGCAGCACTGGGGTCCTCAGTTTGAATCCCAACCAGGACACTACCTGCATGCAGTTTGCATGTTCTCCTTGAGCACTGGCATCCTCGGTTTGAATTCCAACTAAGACACTACCTGTGTGAAGCTTGTATGTTCTCCTTGAGCACTGGAGTCCTTGGTTTGAATCCCAACCAGGACTCTCTCAGCATAGAGATTTCATGTTCTCCCTGAGCACTGGGGTCCTCAGACTGAATCCAAGCAGGACACTACCTGCATGGAGTTTGCATGCTCTCCCTGGTCATTGCTTTGAATCCCTACCAGGACACTATCTGCCTGGAGTTTTCATGTTCTCCCTGGTCCATTTTTTAAATCCCAACCAGGACACTATCTGCATGGAGTTTGCATGTTCTTGGTCCTTGGTTTGAATCCCTACCAGGACATTATCTGCATAGAGTTTGCATGTTCTCCTTGGTCCTTGGTTTTAATCCCTACCAGGACACTATGTGCATAGAGTTTTCATGTTCTCCCTGGTCCTTAGTTTGAATCCCTACCAGGACACTATCTGCATGGAGTTTCCATGTTCTCCCTGGTCCTTGGTTTGAATCCCTACCAGGACACTATCTGCATAGAGTTTGCATGTTCTCCCTGGTCCTTTTTTAAAATCCCAACCAGGACACTATCTGCATGGAGTTTCTATGTTCTCCCTGGTCCTTGGTTTGAATCCCTACCAGGACACTATCTGCATGGAGTTAGCATTTTCTCCCTGTGCTTGTGTGGGTTTCCTCCGACATTCCAAAGACATGCTGGTAGGTTAATTGGCTCCTGCAGTGGCGCAACAATCGCCATAGCGACCCAGGCGGTCGCTATGGGGCCCGGGGGGCCTGGCCAGGGCCGCCTGGGTTGCTATGGCATGTGGGGGTGCTGGCTTTCACAGACACAGCTCAGCAGCGACCACGGTGCATTCCCCTCATAGCTGCTGCGGAGCTGTGTCAGTGACAGCCAGCTGCTGCGGCAGATGAGGGCGGTGTTCTGAATGAATCTTACATAACTGGCCAGTGACCTAAGAGCAGGTGGGACCAGTGATGTAAGGCCTGGTTCACACCTGGGCGTTTTGTAGCGCGTTCAAATGCTCTGAAAACGCTCAAACACCGAAATCCCATTGTTTCCTATGGGTATGGTTCACACCTGGGCGTATTTCAGCCCGTCTGAACACGCTACAAAACGGCCTACGCCCAAAGAAGTACATGTACGTATCGCGGTAAAAACGTGCGACAAACACGCATATTCAATACGCCTAGGTGTGAACCCAGCCTAAGAGAAGGCGGGGCCCGTCGATAGCAGAGGAGGCGGGGCCCAGGGACGGAACAGGAGTCGGGGCCCGGGGATGGAACAGGAGTCGGGGCCTGGCGACCACAGAGGCGCTGACAGGTAAGAGATCTCAGACCCTGCAGAGCCCACTATAGAGAGTCTATGGTGGGCTCTGCAGGGTCACTCTCCGCTGGGGCTCTGCAAGTGGCATGATTAGCAATCACGGGGCCACATACAAAATTTTGCTATGGGGCTCTGTGATTTCTAGTTACGCCCCTGGGCTCCTGGTATGTGTGCATATGATATAGGGACCTTTGATGGTAATCTTCTTGAAGGCAGGGACTGATGTGCATGAATAGTCTGTAAGAGATAAGAGAGCTGCAAAAATTGACAGTGCTATATAAATACTTGATATTTCTCTCTCTCTCTCTCTCTCTCTCTCTCTCTCTCTCTCTCTCTCAAAAGAGATGCCGAGATGTGCTGTTCCCTTTAGCAACCAATCGAATTGAAGGATGTAAATGTGCACTAGCTCTGTGTAGTTGGGATAATAAAGGGGTGACTTCTGATTGGTTGCTAGGGTAGCCTGCACATGGCTATGGTCATCCATGCGTCTATGCATGTTCATGCAATAGATGTCATTTGGATCCAGTTTACTGGATGTTGCATAGAACAGGACCACTGGTGGCAAATATGCAGAGGCTGCACATGTTTGGAATCATGTAATCCTGGGTCTCAGAATGCACTAACCACATACTGGATACAGAGTTTGTTACAAAATGTCAAGCAGGACACAATGTGCTCTTGTGTAGTTTTCATATCTGTAATGTTCAAAAAGCCTGGCTATGTTTCCCCTTCATCTGAACAGCTTTCATCTGGGTTAGTGTAAAATAAGCCTCGGTAAGTAATCACTGCAGAGCAGAAAGAAAGGAATGTATACAGCAATAGACGGTCTAAGCTGTAAAAACTGAAACCTGAGCGCCGGCCACAGATCGGGTATCAAGGCTTTAAGGTAGGGGCAATGAAAGAAATGAAGGAGAAGGAAACACGAGAGTGGGAATGGAAAAGTCAGCTTGGAAAGTGAAGGGGTAGGAGGAGGCCCTCCTCAGGGAAATTTGGCCCAGGGATTAGGGAATTTTATCATGGTGTACAGTGACCTACTCATGTTTCAAACCACATTGGATTGAATTGCTTCTCCCTGCTAACAGAAGAAAAAGAGCTGGTGTGCAGGCTGATGCCCCTTCCACCTCCTCACAGTCATAAACAGACCAGTGTGTGTGTGCTTAACTCTTTCAGATCTTGTTACAGGAGGGAAAGGGTTAAACTGTGCCCCATATGCCTATAAAACTCAGCCTGGTAATTGTAGGTTTTGTACTGTAAATCAGATCCGTACTAATCATGCTGACAGATACCTAGCATCTTGTACAGTACAGTGATTTTTTACAAGCAATTATGTGCTCTAATCAGCAGTGACTACACTTTGCAGGATGGCTGGAGGATTTCATGGTTACAACTGAACTCCGGGACAAGCAAATGTTGTCTAAATACAAGAGCCGTGTATTCGTACTTAGATCTTGGTGTGATTTGTGTATTTCTTCCAGATCTATGCAGAAATCGAATGTGCATCTTTACTTTTGTGCAGGGCATTCCTGTATTAAGATTGGTTCACTGCTATTCTCTCTCCTTGTGCAGGGTGACTGGTCTTGTATCTGCCCCCCTCCTCTAGTTTTCTGCAGGTAGCCGGTAGTGGGTGGGCCAGCTACTGGGTCCCTTTCCATAGCACAGGATATGTACAGCACAATGATGATGTCACCATGATGTTTATTGGGGAATATCTCGGTTTGCAAAGGCTTTTGGTGCACACAAAAGGGATTTATATAATTTATGGTTATTGAGGAGTATATTTGAATTAAAGTTTTTGTGCCCGGAGTTCAGCTTTAACATAATACAATACTGTTGGTTCTTTATGCTTTGGCAACTAGTGATCTGATGGTTTAAAGAAGAACTCAGAAAAAATAATAATTCTTGACCCTTGCAGTGGGGCTACCCCCGCACTGCGGGTTAAGTGCTCATTTTCGTCTGGGGTGTAAAATAATAAAAGTTATACTCACCTGATCTTCAGAGCCGGCTGGCTCCTAGACCGGTCCCTGCAGCCTCTCTCCCCCTCTGCACCAGCGGTCTAAGGATCCTTGATCTGACTGTGTATTGGACGTGAGGATACCAAGGGACATTCCATCCCTGCAGTGACAGGCTGGAGGGAGTGCTCTAAGTACCCATTTACATCTTAGCATACTGGGAATACACGTCACGCTCATGTGTGTTCTTGTTCCTGCATTTGCCACGCATGTCCATTGGTTTCAATGGTTTCCTGCATGCGCGGGAACAGACACGGGAAAGTAGTGCATGTAGCAAACTTTTGCCTGGCTGCGTTTGGGATGCTATTAACTGGTAATGGCACAGCAAGTGCATTTCTTGTTTTCATACATTTCATGAACGCACGGCAAAGCACACATTTTTTTGACATGTGTTCACAGAACACTTAGATGACTGCAAGGTTGGGCTCTGTATACTTTTTAATTTTACATCCCAGATAAAAACGAGCACTTAATCCCTGCACTGCAGGGGAAGCCCTACTGCAAGGGTTAAGAATAATGTTTCCCAGAATTCTTTTTTAAGACAGAAGTAGGGTACAGTAGTCTGATATATATACACTATATTGCCAAAAGTATTGGGACACCCCTCCAAATCATTGGATTCAGGTGTTCTGTGAAATTTCCTTGCTACTAAATATTCCATGGTCACCTGTTAGTGGTAGTGTAACAGAGTGGAAGCAACAACAGCAACTCAGCCACAAAGTGGTAGGCCACGTAAAATGACAAAGCAGGGTGAGCGCTGAAGCGCACAGTGCACAGAAGTCGCCAACTGTCTGCAGAGTCAATAGCTACAGACCTCCAAACTTCGTCTGGCCTTCAGATTGGCACAACAACAGTGCTTAGAGAGCTTCATGGAATGGGTTTCCATGGCCGAGCAGCTGCATCCAAGCCTTACATCACCAAGTGCCATGCAAAGCATCGGATGCAGTGGTGTAAAGCACGCCGCCACTGGACTCTAGAGAAGTGGAGACGTGTTCTCTGGAGTGACCAATCACACTTCTCTGACTGGAAATCCAATGGACATGTCTGGCTTTGGCGGTTGCCAGGAGAACTGTACTTGCCCGGTTGCCAGGAGAACTGTACTTGCCTGACTGCATTGTGCCGAGTGTAAAGTTTTGTGAAGGGGGGATTATGGTGTGGGGTTGTTTTATAGGGGTTAGGCTTAGCCCCTTAGTTCCAGTGAAGGGAATTCTTAAGGCATCAGCATACTAAGACATTTTCAACAATTTCATGCTCCCAACTTTGTGGGAACAGTTTGGGGATGGCCCCTTCCTGTTCCAACATGACTCCGCACCAGTGCACAAAGCAGGGTCCCTAAACACATGGATGAGCGAGTTTGGGGTGGAGGAACTTGACTGGCCTGCACAGAGTCCTAACCTCAACCCGATAGAACACCTTTGGGATGAATTAGAGCCAAGACTGCGAGCCAGGCCTTCTCGTCCAAC
>NW_017306391.1:1876488-1921488 GCF_000935625.1 Nanorana parkeri
AGGGGGCGGATACAGCTGGCTCTGCCTCTAGATAGGCAGAGCCAGCTGTCTCTCACGCAGCTGGGCGGATCTCGACGTCGATGTCGGGATCCTCTCCGGCTGCGGCGTCTCAGTATACTGCGGGCTGTAGCTCGCGGTATACTGAGCTTAGGGTAACTGGAGGACGCTAGTTTGTGTCCTCCCGTTACCCTAAGGAGAACTATGGGGAAAAACACACTCCCCATAGTTCTCCTATAATCTTTTTTTGAGACTTTTTTTTGTCTATATTGCTTTTTTGTCTTTGTGTAGATATATTCTATGACTCTTTTGTTTGAAGGCTCATATATGTGACTCACTTATATATGTTTCAATTTATTAGATATATATATATTTATATTTATAAAGGATGCACTGATACTGATACTAGTAAAGGTGACAAGTAGGGATGCATCAAAGCCAATACTAATATCGGTGTCGATGCCTGGCCCAATACCTGGCCCGATAATTGGGACGATGCCGATGCCTGGCCCGATACTTGACCTTCTGGTATCAGGAAGCCGGGCAGTGAGTCTTTACACGCTGCCCAGCTCCCTGATTGGTCGGAACGCCGGGTACATGCTCCCTCCCAACGATCAGGAAGCGGCAACGCGTCATTACACAGCGCCCGGCTTCCTGATTGGCCAGAAAGCTGGCTCCATGCTTCCTCATCACCTGGTGACAAGGGAGCATGGAGACGGCTTCCCTGCATTATGTATAGCATTGATACCATAAGTGCATTTCTGCTCTACTACTGCCCGGTGTCTGTTTTACATTTCTAATCATTTTCACTATGATTGGAACCTGGAACTTGTTGCAATTTCATAAAGCCCAATATTATGTTTCAGTTTTTTGTTATCATTTGTGTAACGTAAATGAAAGTTGTAACAAATTCGAATTTGATACAAGACAACACTGTGTACAAAAAGTACATGACTCGGCATAGTTTTCTCATATTATGTTTCAATGGAGAAACATAAAAAAGTACTGTTTGCCTTGCCCTGACCTTTATCACATTTCTCATCCACAGTCACATCTGACTTGCACTGCTGTCTTCTAATCATTTTCAGCAGCACAGAGAGAATACGTTAAAATCAATGGAATTCACATTTATATAAAATCTTCAGTGCTGAGATGTTTGAGAAACGTAGAACAAAAGCAGTATAATATATAAAACATCCTCGATTATACAATTCTGTCTTTTTCATTTTTCACTGCATATTTAACCACTTGAAGGCCATAGTGTTTCACCCCCTTCCTGGCCAGGCCATTTTTCAGTATTCAGCGCTGCCGTACTTTGACTGAACATAAGATGTATTTTGTTTTCTGTATCTATGTAGTGCTGATAATGAAGGAAAGACCCAATCCTAAGGAACTCACAGTCTGATGTCTCCTTTAAAGCCATGCAAATACATATGGACACTTTAGGGCCAAATGGTAGTGATGACAGTTAAAGTACCAATAAGCTTTTGGTTGAGGAAAAGACTAAGACCTAGTGGACCGTCATAACATGCAGAGAACATACAATACAGACAGAATGCCAAGCAGAACGGACAGTCCCCAAGCTGAAAGCTTACAATGCCACCTTAGCCATTTTGTGCCATGCCCAGTAGTCAGTTATAGTTATGTTAAAAGATGAGGCATCTGTTATTCAGTCAATCATATACTTGTAAATCCTCCAGCCTGTTGGTTTTTGTTTTTTTTTTACAAAGCATATCTTGTTTGGGAATACATGGTTAGAAACTCATTTGAAAGAATTAATTTCAGTAACATTAATTACATTTTCTAATAGTTAATGGGGTAAATTTTACAATTGATTTTGACCGCAGTGATGAAAAAAATTGGAGCAGGATAGAAAGTTTTGTTGAACAAACAAAATTCTAACAGTAAATGTGGTTTTTGTTCAGGAAACTCAACTCATTCCAAAACTGACTGTTATAATCTAACAGAATTTTGAAGGACATTCCGGAAGTCTGATGGCATTATCGAATGTTCTGATGAGATTTTTTTCGTGTAAAAGCTTGTTAGAAAACCTACCAATGTATGGCCCAGTTAATTCTTCACCCATTAATTCAATCAACCTGACTGTGATAACTGAAAATTAATTAATTTATTATCTTAGTAAAAGTAATAATAGCTACTCTTCACAGTAATTTACTTCAGCTATATCTTGTGCTGTTGATGCTTTCCTGGTGATAGTTCATGGAGCTTAAGTAGATATGTTATGCCATTTTTACTACATAATGCTATGACAGTTGTCTGTATATGTCCATGTAAGTGAGAATATGAATGACATTCTACATCTTTGCCTGAATCTGTGTCTGAACTTTTTTTTACTGTGTGGATATCAGTGTGTGTGCAGTTTAGTTTCTCCATTGATGTTTTGGAAGAAGTAGTGGGATGACTTTCAAATAACAATCTGGACCAAAGATAAATGTTATGGCAGGAGAGAGCCTCAAGGCTTCCACATCACGGAACAAGGGGCATTTTTACTGGGTGCAGGTCAGTCCAAAACACTGGGGTGACCAGAGAGCAATCAGAGGAAATCATCACGAACTAGGAAACACTAAGATTGTACAATTGGCTAACAATGTCTGTTTAAGTGTTAAAACTTTGTCTATTTTGGGCTTTCAGGTCCCATTCACACCATCTGCATTGGGGCTGCACTGGTTATTGTTTCCATCGCAGCCCAAACACAAGACAAGGCAATTTGCCTTGTCACAGATGGTAACCATTCACACCACCGCATTGTGGTAGGAGTTCAGGGTATGTGCTGAAAAAAGTAAAGCACGCCTCATCATAGGGACAATCCTGGCTTACTACAACTGGAGGAACTTATGGCTCAGATGATATGATGAAATACAACATTTTAGGAAACCCAGAGTGTTTGGAGAGCTCTTATTGTTTCTACTCACCTCTGTGCATTTTTACTGTGAGGACTCTGCCATGGGGTGTTGGCTGCTGAAGAATATCACTACCAGTTTGGGGGACGCCCGCCCAGAATGACCACTTTCTTTACTTGTTCTTGTTGCCTCCCATACATCTCAGTCCTTTGCACATACTGGTTTACCTTATCTTTCTATTGCCCATTTGGCTTACCAGATTTCAGCTGACATCCCTCATACCACATGACGCCGGGGTAATTTTCCCACATTCTATACCTGCTAGAACTATCCTCTCAACTCTGAATTTTGAATTGTACCATCTACCAATGGATCCACCCTGTCAGCTGGAATGTATCATTAAATCATAATACTATTTTACACTATTGTTGCCTATTGGGCACTTTCTCTACGTTTGAAAACTTAAATAAAAATGTATTGCTTAAAAAATACAGTTATTGTAGAGATGTGTAGTAAACAGCTAGTACCTGCACATTACCATCTAAAGCCAGACCCTGAATATCCATGTAATTCTTCATTTCCTTTGGCCAAAATGCAGTTCAAAACAGTATCTCAAAGTTCTATTGTCTGAGATGTCTTGTAGACAAGAAGTCCTTGTGCGTACTGGGACTGTTCTGCAACTTTTTTAGGGTGGCCTTGGCTATGGAATGGAACCTGCAAATACTTTCCATGTTACATGAGAACACCATGAAACGATTTTAACATGATAACATTGCATAGAAAATTTTCATTACCAAGTACAGTATAATACATGTTCATGTATTTGATAATGGAAATCCCATTGCAACATATGTAAATCCTTTCTATATATACATGCAGTGTTATGACAGAAATTATTATTATTTACCTATACTAGGGATGCACAAGTGCTGGTCACCATGGTGACTGAGAATTATGTCTTCATGACCACATCCTACACTCTATGATGCTCATAAAAATGGTTCCCAGGGTTTAAGGGTATAGTGTAGGCTGGTAGCACATTGTAATTTCAGTGTTTTAGAGCATCAGGGCCACATTAAAATGCCTACCAGGGTTTCCAGTGATTATAGACATGCTGCTGTGATAAAAGCTCTGTATGTAATGCCATCCTGGTGTCTTCTAATCACTACGAAATAATTATTTTGCATAATGAAGAAGCTAGACCCTGGATACTGCTAAGTATACAAAGTGGAACAAGCATCTGCTTTAAGGGGGTGGATGCAGTATGCTGTTGGCAGGCTACCAGTAAGACCTGTATTAAGTGTGACAGTGGGGTGGCAGTAAGTATGGTGTAATGCACTACTAGGTCATTCTTATAGTATTCATATACTAATAGCATTCTTATACTTCTGAGGAAACAACTACTTGAGATGTATTTTGATGTTATAGTAAAATAATAATCTTGTTTAATTTCCTTCTAGAGTCAGATTCTGTTAAAAGTGCTTCTGTGTAGCTTTGCAAAGGCCTCAATTCTTTTTAGCTATGTAGTGCAACATTGCTCATAAAGGAAGATCAGAAAATTATGTGAACTCACACATTGGAAGATCCAAGTTCTTGACCTGTTTCCTTTTACTATTCATCCAATATACAGTTGGTAGGCTGGGGGTTGAGACAACATTACCAGCGTCATACAGAATTATCAGTGATTACAGGGTCAGGGAATCCCTGCTACTCTGTAAACAATCACATAGCAACATTTGCAAAAGGATCCAGTAGCCCTATTTTTCAAACTTAAGGGAACATTTACGGGACCATAAAGTGCACTTAATGCAAGCTATTACTGACTAATAGTGGCCACTATTAGTCAGTATTATTATATGTCAGTTTAGCATTACTTAAAGTGAACCTATGACCGGTCTATGATGTTTGTATTATCTAAATATTGTTAAAAAGCAGTAAATGAGTCTTCAAAATAAGTCCCCACTGACCTCTGTACCTGTAGGCACTGTGCAGTGTATGATAAGGAGTGTAACAATTTTCTCTCCTTTACAAAGCAGTTCAGAAGTTGACACATGTGACCTAATGGACACTTCAAATGTCCCCATTCATGTGTATAATTTGTCCCTACTTTCAGCCTTCCTAGAATCTTAAGATGCATTCCAGCCAAATGTGTCAATCTTATGTTTAATTTAATTCTCCTTCTGGTGCTGATCTGGTGAAAATATTGACCTATGGGTCCATTTTATAAAACATCCCACCATATAATTTTGTCAAATATGCATCACAAAATGTTGCTAATAAATATACTGTATATTGATAACTTGTCATCATCATTGTGACCCCACATTGGAGATTTCTTCCTGGTCACAACGTATGTCATGGCCACCAGCAAGACTTGTTTTTCTGTCACAGAAACCTGAACACAGAGAAACTGCCTAAAGCAGGTGTTGCCCACCTTTTTGGCTAAGACACCCAAATATGGGTCAGCTGGGTCTTTTTGACCACTTTACAGGTACACTAAATCTGCCCCATAGTTCAACCTCTAGAAGCGTGGGCTTTCCCTCATGCTGCTCTAACCTCTAACGTAAGCTTTTAACTAGAGCCTAGGGAATCCTAGGAGTTCCTCTCCAGGTCTACTTGACAACCCTCGGGATTCCCTGTCTTCTTACTATATTTTTTTCTGATGATCTTCATGAAATATTCTAACTCTTTTCCAGTCTCATAATCAGTTACTCTGTTTTAATCAAAAGGTTGCACTCTTATGTATGTGACCACTTTGGAGCCCTTTCTATGCTCATGTAGTAATCTCTTTTTTTTAACATACATTACTGCATGCAATTATGGGTGCTTTTGGCGCTCATTTATGTATGCCCCTGTGCATGTAAAAGGCACATTTATTGTTCATTGATTATGCTAATTGGAGGAGGGGGATTCATAGTAGAGAATTTCCATGGTGTAGAAATTGATTCATTAAACATTCCCATCAATAATTCAATGGGCCTGCCCTAAGTGCATAAACGTACTGAAATGCCCTATATTAAAAAATAAATAAATTTGAGGCATGCCTGCCCTTCATTCTATAGTAATGTGCACATGTTCACACTCACCGCTGGAAGTTCAGATACTCGGCAGCGGCAGTGAACACAGCAATAAAAAAGGAATAAACAGCAAGTCATGGAATGAATCTAAATAAAAGATTGTGTACTATAACAATAGAATGTGTGAAAACACTTATTCTGGGATAAGGGTTTAATTATCCATTAAATAATTTCTTAAGATACTGTTTGTTTCTCCAGAGACATGAAACTAATGTAATTATTGTACTCCAGCCCCATTCATACACAGGAAGTAATACGTTTGCCTCCTTTTTCCTTGTCCCCTGGCGATTATTGTGAAGC
The DNA here is from genome assembly GCF_000935625.1 of Nanorana parkeri. Classification (NCBI taxonomy): domain Eukaryota; kingdom Metazoa; phylum Chordata; class Amphibia; order Anura; family Dicroglossidae; genus Nanorana; species Nanorana parkeri. The sequence goes on from NW_017306391.1 coordinate 1,882,724, forward strand.
AGAAAGCTCTTTCTCAGGTAACAACCTTATTCAGGAACAATGTAGGGCTAAAAATGCAGATTGTTTCAAAAGCCTGGATTACTCTTTTTCTACTTTAGAGGTGGAGCTGAAGTGTGTCATACGCAACATTACTTTCACTTTTCATTAGGACCAGTCTGAGTGTCACTAGGAATATCCAAGCATAGGGTTTTAGAGACAATAGCAAGCAATGACCAGTGTTTGTGGTCAGTAAATAGGTGGCAGAGGCTTAACCTGGGTATACACGGGTAGATTTTCATAGAAACCTTCATACAAAAAATCTGGTCAGAAGACTTTATAATGCCATTAGAGACCTAACAAATGTTGTTCAAAATGTTATTTGATTTTGGGATGAATGGAGTTTCCTGAACAAAACCTCATTAGCTGTTAGAATTTCATTAGTTCAAAAAAAATTCCATCCTGCTCCTTCCATGTTTTTCGTCACCACGGTTTAAAACGATTGACAATTAGACCCCATTAACCATTAGAAAATGAACTATCTTGGTTCACTTTGCATGGGAATTTACCCTTAGCTCAGTGAATGTGGTGAAAATTCAATTTGTAAAGAATACCCAATACTGAGCAAGGGAAAAAAAAAAGCAAAAATTTTCTTTTTGCTTGTACATGATTGGATAATGAAAGTCAAGAGAGCTTCATCTCATTCATTAAGCTAAGTGAAAATTTCCTTGCAAAGTGAACAGCCTATTTGCTTGTAGTGAACCAACCCCATTAGATCAGGACACCCATCCCTAAGGGCCCGTTCACACTATCCAGTGCATTCGGGACATGATTCCGTGCCATAAACACACTGGATTGCATACACAAACCCTCCCTGTGTTCTGGGGCTGGAGGGGCTGTGGTGGTGCCATTCATGTGAATGACACCGCAGACACACCTCCCACCTGCAGTGTGATCGCCCACACCGGAACAAGTGGTACAGCAATGCCCTGGGTTCCAGTGCGGTGAAATCGCAAAAAATTGTGCATGCCCTATTTTTTGTGATCGCACTGCACTGGAACACAGGGCATTGCTGTACCACACGTGCTAGGCAAAGCTGAATAAGGGCACAAATAATAACTTAAACTTAACGCAATAACGCCCTTTCGCTGCCAAGGCCTTTTTTTCTGTTTTTTGCAATCATGATATAATCCACATTTTAGGCTTGAAAATTACTTAAAACACCAAAAGCATTATATATTTTCTGAAAGCCAACACCCTGTAGAATGAAATGTTGGAAGTTGCAAATTGTTATGTTGCACGATATTGGCGCAACTCTTAATGAAACCACAAAATTTTGTGAAAAATGCACTTAAGTAAATTTTAGTGCCCCAAAACACAATAACACAAAACAAACCCCACTTTTTTGTACAAATATAAAAGATAATATAAAGATGAGGTTATGTGGAGTAAATTGATACCCAACATGCCCAGGTTAAAAAGTGCATGCATCCGTGAAACCTCAAAAAATTTCAGTACCCCAAAAAGTCCATAGACATCATTTTAAAAGCCCCCACAGTTAATCAGTTTTGAGATATTGGTAATTATTAGCCCGAGAATTATTGTTCTCACTCTGGCGTGTGCGGAGATACCCAACATGTGTAGTGCGATCGACATTGTCATACGTAGGTGCACCCGATGCGTGTTTGCGTGAATGCGCGCTCGCAGGGGACTTTAAAAAAAATTAAAATTATTTTTACATTTATTTTATATTATTTTTTAAAACTTTTTTTAAAACTTTCATTTAATTGCTATCACATAGGGGGGCGTACAAGCCCCCATGTGATAGCATATTGGCAGCGATCCTCTTTAAGGTGATACTGGGGGTCCAAAAGACCCCTAGTATCACCTTTCCACTTTAAATAAGCTATCGAAGTGCATATTGCGCTTCAATAGCTTATTGCTCGGCTTCAGGATCACTGCTATTGTAAAGCTGGCTTTACAAAGGTAAACAGAGTCCCAGCTTCTGTTTACAGGGCCATGCTGCCACTAACGTACTATGAAATTAATAAGGCCACGCATAATAACTTTTAATAGGTAAGCTTGCCTAATTCTATTAATTAGAGGGTATTCATGGTCAAGAACTAAAAATAAATACGTATTCCTTTAATGAAGTACCATAAGTTCTATCCCACTTCTAATAACGGTATTGATCTAGAAGTTTGTGAACTTACTTATTGAAGATGTCCATAGGATGTACTTCCTGAATGCAGTGACACAATTTCACTTACACCCTGTGAATATGCACTTCCTATGTCTTCTGAACTACAGCTCAATGCATGTAACATTATTATTGCTTGCTGGAAGCAATACATTATGGGATATGTAGACTTGAGAAATTACACCACATCAAGCAGCAGGAAAAGAGATGCAAAGCACACTGGGAATCCAGGAAGTTGTTGAAAGTGATGGGCAGACAGAAGGCAGCACTCACTATATAAAGGGATTTTTTCAAGTAAGCTTTGATTGCATTATCAAAAACAACATAGTAACGTAGTAGGTAATTTTGAATAAAGACACGGGTCCATCCAGTTCAACGTGTATGTGTGTGTGTGTGTCTGTAAATGCCTGTCTCTAATAGTTCGCACATTCTTGTATATTTAGTGAATTAAGAAACTCATGTAAGCATTTATTAACACTATTGGCGGATACCACTGATTGTGGCAGGGAATTCCATAATTCTTCAACTCTCACATGAAAGAATCCTTTGCGCAGTCTAATAAAAAAACACCTCTCGTTCAACCTCTTGCTGTGTCCTTGTGTCTTCAATAGAGTTAGTCAAACCATTTTATTCCTGATAATGTGGTCCCCATTAATGATTTTAAAAATTGCAATTAAGTCCCCTCTTAGGTGCCTCTTTTATATGGAGAACAAGTTTAATTTCTGAAGGTGATCTTCATAACTTATGACTTCATCCCCTTAGTTAATTTTGTAGCCCTTCTTTGAGCGCTCTCAAGTTTGAGGATGTCTTTCCTGAGGATAGGTGACCAAAACTGAACCGCATACTCCAGGGGAAACACAAACCACTTTATAAAGTAGTAAAATTATAATTGTATCTCTTGCCAAAATCCCTCTTGTAATGCAGGATAGTATCTTGCTTGCTTTGCTGGTTGCTGCTTGCCATTGCATACTATTGCTAAATCTATGATCTATGAGGACCCCCAGGTCCTTCTCCATTCCCAGAATTCCCATACCCCAGTGATGCACCCTCTAAATAGTAGTTTACATGCAAGTTCTTTTCTCCCATGTGCACAACCTTTTATATTTAAATATTAAATCGCATTTGCCATCTTGCAGCCCATGCCTCAATTTTAGCTAGGTCTTGTTGAAGTGAATTTATGTCTTGATGAGAATTTACTGCTATCTACTATATATTCCAATCTCTATGTCGTTAATGAATAAGATAAATAGGATCGGTCCCAGGATCAAACCCTGGGGCGCCCCACTCACAACTTTTGCCCAATTAGAAAATGAACCATTTATTACTACCCTCTGGATCCATTCGTAGAGCCAGTTTTCCACCCATGTACATACAGTTTCATCTATACCAGTAGACCTTAGTTTGTGAATTTAACGTTTGTGGGGTACTGTGTCAAATGCTTTAGTAATGTCAAGATACACCACGTCTGCTGGTATACCTCTGTATAAAATAATGCTGACTTCCTCATAGAATGTTAATAGATTGGTCGGACAAAACCATATCTTTCATGAATCGATGTTGGTTGCTACTTATGATACCATTTTCATAGGCACCTTTTTGAATATAGTCCCTTATCATTCCCTCAAATATTTTACACACTTGATTTTTAATATAATAATCCTAGTATATTTACTATGTTATAACACGAAAGCATATGCTTGGACTTTAGAACTCCTTTAAGGAGGAAACATTCTGATTCTTGTATTAACTCAATCTTGATAGGTTCTCTTGAAGGTGTTTCATACGAAAGCTGTCTATATTGCCCTACAGCTATTGATCTAGACTTCCATTCCCAACTATAATTGTCCACGGTTGGTTTGTATTGATCTGTTGCTATCAAGCAGTACTGATCTTTGAACACTTTAAAAAATGTGATTTCTTGTAGAACAGTGTCAGGTGCCAAGAGTCACATTGTTACCTTATTTAAAGAACACATAAGGTCAGGGTCACATAATAACTTTTTATACCTGTGTTTTAATTAGAGACTGCAGCTTGTAGATTTCTTGCTGAGGTAGTGACAGTGCTCAGTGCTTGCTGCATCTTTGAAATAGGTAGGTGAACATGAAATGCCATGCCAGGTATGAAATCACAGACATGAAATGCTTTTACTCACTCAAACCATAGGCATATGCGACGCAAAACAGTCACATTTACTTGTAGCCTTGTTGGAACCCATTAAAGTTGGACTCAGAGCACCAAATCTTTTATTTGAATATATTCTTGAGTGGCCACAAAGAATGTAAATGCACGTTGTGTGCACCAAATGCCTTTGCAAACACAGATATTACCTTGTTAAAGTAGCAGTGACATCATCACTGTGCTATTCATAGTCTGTGCACAGAGCAGAGCTATGGGAGGGACTCAGCTGGTCCCACCCACTACGGACTTGCTGCAGAAAACTACAGGGGAGGGCAGCTACAAGACCAGTCACCCTGCACAAGGAGAGAGCAGCAGTGACCAGTCTTTATTACAGGAAACTGCTGCACAAAGGCAAAGTTTCTCATTGTAATAATGCACAGATCTCAAAGAAATACACAAAGCACACCAAGATTCAAGTAAGAATACACAGAACTCTTGTATTTAGATGATCTGGAGTTAGACTTTAAGATTAAGATTATTCCAGCACTTTGAGCATTAGGGTTTGTGTCGATAGACAAATGAATTATACCTTCAGGGGCATGCCGCGTCCATTTGACATCAGTTTGAGACATTTTTGACATCCAAGAACCTTCACAGGTGCTTCTGACCTGCTTTTGAACCCTTCTAAGCGGCATTGAGCTGCTTTTATATCCCCATTGACTTGTATGGAAAGAAAAGCAATTTTGATGTGACAAATGCCTGTGTACACAAGCCCTTACTCAGACATGGCAATATAATTTGTATTTTTATATCTATATACATATTTAGATGTAGAAGGATATACAGTAACCGTCCTTTGTAGTCTTACAATCCTTCTTTCTGCATATATGTCCTGTTTGTTGAAGCTCACTGTGCAAAGTCCCCCGGCTCAGTTACGCGATTCGTGACTTGCCAGTCCTGCAGCATTTAAACTTTTTTTGGTATCACTCAATGCATTTTGTAAAATGAGTGTGTTCAGAAGAGAAAAGTATTGATTCATTTGAGACTGCAAAATGAATGAGCACTCGGATGAAAGAGAATTGCTCTTTATTAGTGATGACAGGTTATATTTTAAACATTCGATCCTCATCCTGAAAAAAGCTAGCATGTGGAATGTATTGTCAATTCCAATGAAGCAGCAGCGCTTTCTTATTTTATTCATATAAATAAAACAAGAACTAGAAATGATATCATACCTTTATGTTTTCTTATCTTCACAATATAATTTGTGAAAAATGAAAATTAGTATAATCTTATTTAATTACTATTATCACTTCATTATGCACAAAAGATCCGACAAACAGGGAATAGCTGGAGCGCTTGGTTTCTGCTGCAACCAAATCAGAACTGTACAAATTTATACCGAAGCCTGGAACTAATTATTCTTCCTTTCCCTGGAGATCTGTTTACTTCAAGGAAGGGAAACTTCCTCTTAGCTGGCCCTGATGCTATTTAAAGAGACTCTGTCAATTAAAAAAATAATGCTTCAGGTAGAAAGTGCAGACACCTAGTGATGCCTGAACATGCCCGGAGCAGCCTCCAGAGCTGTGCTGTTATAGCCAAAGCCCGGACGGTTTTGACAGGCAAAGCTCCATCACTTCTGAGAGGCATCAGAACTTGCTGCTATCTTCTTCCCCCCTCATATTTGTATTGGCCCATCACTATGATGAGCTGCCTCACTAGCCAACAGGAATGCACAGGAGCTTTATTGTTACAAGTCCTTAACATTTAAGACCTCATCTCTTCTCTCCATCTCTCCTTAAGACTCATCTCTTCAGGAAAGCCTATCCCACCTCAACCTAACCTCTGAACTATCACTTTCTCAAACAATTCATCCCCACACAGCTACCTCCTCATGTATCACTGGCCCCTCCCTTTTTAGATTGTAAGCCCTCAGGGGCAGGGCCCTCCTTACTATCTTGTCTTGAATTGTATTGTGATTGTAATGTCTTCCTTATATTGTAAAGCTGAGCAAACTGTTGGCGCTATATAAATCCTGTATAATAATAATAATAATAATTTAAGGTACACTAAATAGCAGGAGTAGCCAAACGTTGACTCTCCAGATGTGGTGAAACTCCAAATCCCACCCTCGTCTGCTTCTGGAAGTCGTGTCTGTGGCTGTCAGAGTCTTGCAATTCCCAATGGGATCTGTAGTTTTACCACAGTTTGAGGGCCAAAGTTTGGCTGCCCCTGGTATATTGGCATAGTCCTCATAAACATAGGGATCCATAATTCTCAATCTAAATAAATCATAAATTATGAGTATATCACCAATATTTTGAGGACTATATGTGTACACGTCGGCTTATAAAGAGGATCTAGCATCAGATATTTTTTAGGTCAATGGAATGCTTGCCAAATTATGTGTAAGTCTTAGGCTGGGTTCACACCTGGGCGCACGGAATATGCGCGTTTGCCGCACGTTTTTACGGCGATTTGCGGTAAAAGAAACGCGCGACAAATGCGCGTTTCCGTGGGCTATCCGGCTGTATCCTAATGGATACGCGTGGCAAATACGCCCCAAAGAAGCTCCTGTACTTCTTTAGGCGTAGGGCGTTTTTCAGCGCGTTCCTACCCGCTGTAAAACGCCCAGGTGGGAACCATGCCCATAGGCAATTATTGGTTTTCACATGTTGAGTGTTTTACAGCGCGTCTCTACGCGCTGTAAAACGCCCAGGTGTGAACCAGGCCTTACAGGTATTTACTATCCCTTAATGAGATCACAGTGCTCCACTTGACAATGCCTTCTGTTCATCTTCATTTCTTTCCAGAAGGATGACATCATATTTTTCAGTCATTGTCCTGGGTCAGCATTTATTTACTGGACTGAAATGTTGGCTCAGAGATTAAACAGACATATAAATATTGCCTAAGTAGTTCTTGGCTGTGTTCACAAATGTCAGACACAGATCAGCCCTGTACTGCAGCCTCTCACCTTGTGACTTGCTACTAAGTTACAATGTTGCAGTCTAATCAGTGGGGAAGAGGGAACTAAGAAAATGCTTTCTCCTGCATGCAGTAACATTATCAGACATCATCTACGTAAAGTCATTTGGCTTGAGCTCAGGACTGATTTGTAATGATACATTGTAAATAATATGTATAAGAATGAATTGTATTTTTGGAAAAAAATATACTTTTGTTGTTTATTATAGCATGTTAGAATTTATTGTGTGGATTTATAAAATTACTGTACATCTATTTTAATAATTTGCTACAAATTATACTTATTTGAAGTAAGCCTAAGATGTGTGTCCAACTGAAAGTTCTGTTTAAGACATTTCATGCCTGCATTGAGATTACCTTCACAACAAGTTGCGGTACATGAGCATATACCCGAAGGAAGTTTTTAATGACACTTCATTCATGGCTGCTGCTCTATGTAAAAGACACACCTCCTGAGACCAAGTCTGTATGGACAGTCTGGGAACTTGCTCAACCGATATGATCCATAGGTAGTTCACTCTTTAAGAAGACATAAAAGTTGAATCCAAAGTAGTTTTACTTTAGCTCAGTATATTACAAGGATGTTTTCCTGTCTTTAGAACTGTAGGATGACGTTCCCAAACCTGACTCTGCAGTGGTAGAACAAAACTAACTGAACATCATGGTGAGGCTGGAAGTGTCTAACTAAATACTGGGGAACATACCAAACACACAAAATAAAGAACAATAAACAGGCAGCTATAGCAGCTCAGTAGTGTTAATACCATGAATTCAGTGGTCCATCCTCAAAATAAGGGCCGCTGATTAAGAATGTTTTGATCATGTACACCTGATTCAGGTGACATTTCATGCCTGAGCTGTAGTATAACTTCTATATAACAGCCCTTGGTTGCCTTACTGGAGCAACAAGAAAATATCATATAACACTACTTTTATAGCTTTAGTATGGAAACGGTCCCCTATAGTCAGTGTTCCAATCACAAGATCCTGCAATGTAAGGGAGACTCTCCTATGCTTTTCTTGGTCATATACACTTTTTACTTGAGAGTCAAATTAACCCATTTGAGTGAGGCCATGCATAGTTTGTTTTCGGAAATCTGATATAATTCTGAGAACATTTGGACCTGCAAGGTAAAAAATGGAATTTAAACATCTGTAGCTGGTCAGCTCAAATGTCCAGTTCACCCTTGAGGTAATAGTCAGCATTAATAAAGTTCAGATATGCATTTAGATGACGACATAGCATAACTAATATGCCTGATAAGAAAGGCAAGTCAAATGTGAGACTATTTAGCGATTCACAATTTTCAGCTCTGTCACACGAATTCTGATCTTTAAAAGGGACTCCAGTTGAATTTTTTTTTAAAGTTTTGGCTAGAGAGGAGAGGCATTAGAACCTCAGGCAAGTCTTTATTGTCGCCATTGGGTAGATTTTCCTACAGCTCCCATCCTGGTAACACAATGGTCATTTAGAAACTCTCCTCAACATAGGTTTCCTCATGTCCTGTCTTGGAAACACAACAGGAAGTAAAGGGAAAAAGTTACAAAAGAAAGGACTGTGGTTCTGCTTTAAAGCCCAACTCTAGCAAACAAACATGTGAATATCATGCCACCAACACACACACACTGAGCACAGATGTATCTATCTTCTTGAGATATATTTTATCGTCTAGTGTCAAAGAACTTGGTTCTTTCCAAGCTTTCTTTGACTTCCTGAGCTTTAGCTTGTTGGCAAAGAGAAAACTAACCACTTTCTCTGATTGCTGTTACCTAGCTGCTAATGCATGGCAGTGTGTGGGTGGGCAGGGATTGGGTAGCATCGGTATTGTGACAATATTTTTTCGAAGCAATGAGATCTTTTTTGCCAACAAAGTACCCTTACTCTTCCTAGCAACAGAGGGGGGCACTTATCAGAACTGGAGCAGACAGATTTTGGAGCAGTTGTCCATGGCAGCCAATCAGCTTCTCTCTTTAGTTTGTTCAGTTAAGATTTGAAAAGGAAAGAGAGAATCTGATTGTTTTGCATGCACAGCTGCTCCAGCTTTTGTCTGCTCCAGTTTTGATAAATTCCCCTCAGAGTGTTTTTGAATATGCTTTGTGTTGCTAGAATGCAGATGTCGATCACCAAGAGTGGGCCTTAGCATGTCGGTAATGCTCACAGTAATATAGAGGTACATGCCACACTGTTAGTCAACTCTGCAATGGCATCCAGGGCAAAATAATGTTGTTGTTGTTGTTGGGCTTTAAATGGCTTTTTTTTTTACATACAGTAAATATATTTACTTATTTTGCTTGCCATGGATTTTTCAGTGGTGATGTTTGTATAAAGGTTTGGTGTATAAGGCCACACAAGAAAAATGCATGCAACCAGCTTACTACAAATCAGAAAATAACAGTTCTTTTCATTTATAAAATGTAACAACATTTAAAGTGCAACTTCAGAGAAAACCTTGAGTCCAGGCTTATTTTTCTGCATTTTATGTATAATCACACAAGCCAAACTTGGCTCACCAAGTAGAATGCATGCTGGAGTGCTGACAGTTTCTCCAGTCACAGTTCAAACATTACTACCATTACCTGCAGGGCATCAGAGGTATGAGTATGGGATGGTAAAGCAAACATTCATTTAAAATGGAAATCCAGGGATTTTTTTTTTTAAACCTCTTTAATCCTGCCACATTATAATTAAATATCGTTACATGTATTTTACAATACTGCTAAATTATCTTGCTCCCATGTTTCCTGGGCTATATCCAGGAGTCCCCAGAGATATCTATTGTAGAAAAGTTCTAATAGGAAAAACATTGTAGAGGAGTGTTGTACTTTTAAAAACATTACATATGTTAACAGGATGTTCCAGTCTTTTCCATCCTTACCATCCATTTTTGAACATTCCTTTCACAGTTCTATTAAAATATTCTACCAGCCCATCAGTTTGGGGGTGGTACTCTGAGGTGCGTAGGTGAGTAATTTTCAACAACCGACATAACTCTTTGCTTACCTTTGAGATGAAAGAGGTTCCATGATCTGTCAAATTTTTTTTAGGAATGCCTGTACGGGAAAACGTGTGGAACAGCTCTTTTGCTATAACTTTGGAGGACATGTTTTTGAGTGCGATTGCTTCTTTATATCGGGTGGCATGATAAAGGACTACCAATATGTGGTGCCCCCTGGCAGACATTGGAAGTGGCCTTGTGAGATCCATAGCGACCCTCTCAAAAGGGACCTCAATTATAGGCAAGGGTACTAGGGTACCTCGAAATTGGTTGGGGTGTATTAATTTGACACTCATAGCAAGATTTACAATATTTCTCAACAGCTTAGTAAACAAATGCTGCTCCATCTGCTCTTTTGTTTTTTCCCCCACGAAATGACCACCCAACACGTGAGAATGGGCCAGAACCAATACCATTCTTGCGTGAGTCTGGGGTAATACCATCTGCTACACATCTTGCTTCTGTACTTTCTTTACCTGATATAGTAAGATATTTAGGGCTGCAACAACTAATCGACATAATCGATTATAATCGATTATTGAAAAAGTTGTCAACTTTTTCAATAAATGCAAAATAGGGGTATATCAGCCTAACTTCTAGTTCTTGTGCTACCCAGTTTATCAATGTTACATTTTTTCTTGCATTTGCCAAATTGGGATCCTGCAACTGTGGGGTCCCAAAATCGTCCCTGGCCGTCCGTATTTCTATTAAGTTTGGCACTAAGGCCTTTTCCTCTGACTCCCCAACTATGAACACTAGTAAGATATAGTTAGGTACATCTAACATAGTTATCAACATCCCCCTCATCATCATTGAAAATCACAACCTAGTATAACACTTTGTAACAAGTTCCTAACTTAACACCTATGACTTGCTTTCAAATTCTACTAGGCGCCTCCACTGTGTACATCACAGTAGGTTAGTCTTTGGCATCACCATTTATGCAGAATGGTCTGAGCCAAGCTCGGGAGGATCCACCAGACTGGCATGGACCAAGGTGATGATGGTTCCAGAGCAGAATAATGTCTTAACCGCTTCTCCTTCTGTGATAAAAGGACATATTTTCCTTCCAGCCTCAGTTCTTAGTAATACTGTCAGGGCAGACTTGGCAAATAGTGATATATGCACCCCTCCCCCCAGGTTACATTCAATAGACTCCTGTTATATGGGGCATTTGGCAGCTACATGTCCCAGTCCTTGGCACCACTAGCATTTAATATCGTTCTCAAAGAAGAGACTCCTTTTGTAAGAGGCCGGTAATATCTTGCCCCCGTAGGTGGCTCCTCCCCCTGATTAGGAGCCTGCTTATATTGTGGAAAAAAAGGGATAGTCTTACACGTAATCAATGTTTTCCTTGTTCTGGGGGTAACCGGCTTGGATAGATCCTGGAGATCATGCTCAATAGCAATATTTTTTTCAGATAAGATAGTTTTATACAATGATGTACCTGGTTGGCTGGCCATGCCTTGCTGAAAAAAAAAATATATATTTATAGAGAGAGTATATATACACAACCTTCTTACATGCTGTAAGAGCACATACAAATGTTAAAGATCAAAGAACTAGTAGTTGGAAATCTGTGCTTATACTTAAATGTATAATTTACCATCGGGTAGAAAAAATGTAACCACATTGACATTTTCTACTTATTTTTTTTCATTCTGACCAAAATGTTAATAATCTTACCATTATCTGATTGCCAGAAAAGTATGTGAGAGTTATCAAACAATGGTTACCACAAAACATTAGATATACAGAAGCACTGCCAACCAAAATTACTTGGATCGCTCTACGCATAACTGTGCTCAAAATTCCAAGACGGCTTTACAAGCTTTTTATTTCCATTCATTTTTGGATGGTGAACTTCAATTTGTACCTAAATACACGGTTAAAGAACTAACTGTAAATGAGAAAAAAAAAAATCAGATTTCCTGTGCAATATACACTGTAAATTTTAACCATTTGGAAAAGTTTTGTCTTGCAGAACTGCACACTCATTGTAGGCACACATACTTTCAGACACTGAGACAAAATATTTTCCAATAAGTGACTGGCACAGTGGCAGAGACAAAGTATAAGAGAGGGACGCAGTCACTGTGCATGGTAAGGTGGCTATACTAAAAGCAGTGTGAGACAGAGTGACATACGTACAGTAGAGAGTACATGAGGTTAAATGGATTGTATAAAGTTATTATTTGTATTTTATTTATCTATTTATTATGTTCAGTACTTTGTTTTATTTTTATTCCTGGTAATTTTGAAATATTGCTAATGAATATATGTAGCCAGCTGATAGTAAGATGTATGCAAGTACTGTGCTCTCTGAGTGCTCTTTCTTGTGCTAAAAATAGACCTGAATGATTTGGAAAAACCCCTATCCCCCCAATAAATAAATATCTCAATTAGGTATAATTATGCTACTAAAAGTATGCTCTGCAATCTGAGTATCATTAATGAACCCTGTATTAGATGATTTTGGTTATAGGTAGGGATGCACCGATACCACTTTTTTAAGGCCGAGTACGAGTGCCGATACTTTTTTCCAAGTACTCACCGATACCAATTACCGATACTTTTTCTTAAAGGGACAGGTCACATTTTTTCTAAAGCAATACAAAATCATGATTTTAGGTCAGTTACTTAATATTATGAAGAACATGAACACTCTGTAGTGTGGCACAGCTATATCCAATTCTGCATGCCTGGCTTTATATTATAAGAACTTTATAATATAAAGCCAGGCATGCAGAATTGGCTACAGCTGTTCCACACTATACAATAATACACTGTTAGGGTATACAAATTGAAAACTTTTTTTTTGTTTTGGATACAATAGGAAATGATTAGACACTGTCATTTTCTTTTTACATCCGTGTCCTTGTTTCTTCTAGTTAAACACATCATGTTGATTCGCTGGTACAATGAATGGGTCAGAGTTAGTGTGGGCACCCCATGCGATCAATCACTTTGTCATTGTGGAGCTCCTGGAAAGTTAGGTTGGCTTCAACAGGGATTTGAGATTGAGGTAAAACCTTCAGCATTCAGCCTTTACTGCCCACTGAGTCTCTGATTCTATGATATTTAATACTTGAATGGAGCTGGCTTGCTGGTGAGAGGAGGCACAGCTTAACCACCTCGGTACCATTTTGTTACACCCCCTTCATTACCAGGCTATTTTTCAGTTTTCAGCGCTGTGCAGGTTTGGCTGAGAATTCCTCCGTCACGCAACACTGTAACACTACATTATTTGGAGACAAATAGAGCTTTCTTTTAGTGGTATTTAATAACCGCTTTTTGAAACAGATTTTACTATACAAAGTCGAAAGACCAAAAATTTTGAAAAAAAAAAGCCTGTTTCGTTTTTAAATCCTAGCAAATAAAAATGTTAGGGCAATATAAAAATCTCCTTTTTGGAAAGTAGACACTCAAACATGGTCGGATTTATCGCCGCATATTTTTAAAAACGAAGAAACATGACGGTATAGAGGGGGTTAAAACATGGAGCTTGGTAATAGTGCACAAGATACAATAAATGTACAAGTCATAGACAGGTAGAGGTGAAGGGGTTAATGTACAGGTCCCAAACAGATGGAGATGAAGGGGTTAATGTATAGATGTGCAGGATAGGAAAGGTGAAAGGGTTAATATACAGGTTAGCACTAACATAAGTAGGAGAGGAGAAGGGATTAAAATGATTTGAAACTTTTTTTTGTATTTGCTGCAGCAGCTTGTTTATACTAAGACGTAATGACTAATCCATTCATCACTCACTTTACTCTCCCCTACCTCTGATGTAGGATGAAGGGTGTGGCTTGGCAATGTAAACATTCCCATGTGATTGCTGTGATAACCAATCACAGCCCTTATTGACCTCTGTCGCTGCAGCACTGTGGAGCAATTTATTCTTGACTGCACGTGAAGTCATTGAAGTCCAGTCTCAGACCTCTGCTCTCTCCCCTCTTTCTGTGTACCTGCTCTGTGTTTATTTTAGAGATTAGAAGGCTAGAGGGCTTCTAACTCTCTGTTGGGAAAAAGGAGCAATATGAACTGCACTGCTAAAATGAAACTGAAAGCACCCCACAGTGCCTACTGCAACAGAGTTCAAGGAGGCTTGTTTTAAAGTGTATCTAAATCCAAGAATACAATTTTTATATATTGCTTATTATCAGTTCTTAGATGTGGTGGCTGCATTATTTCTCATTTTTTTCAGACTTCTTTCTCGTATTTTCACCTGGGGAGCTGGACAATAACACACTTCCTGTCCTAGGGTGACAAGGTTCACTCACTGTACTGTGTCTTTTGGGAATCAATGTTGTCACCCTGCTCTAGTCATTCCTGACTTTGACTGATTCTCTCCTTATTGCCATAGCATAGGGGTAGCTGTTCTGTACTTGGCAGGGCTGATAACAACGCTAGCGATTTCAGTTTATTGTACAGGAAGTTACATGCTGACTGGATTTCTGGAAAGGTCAACATGTATTTTCCTGTACTTGGGGAATATGTAATTATCTTGAAAAAAAGAAAACTAATGCAGCTACCACATTTAAGGCTTGGTAAGCTGCAATAAATTGCAATTATGTTCATGGTGCACCTACAATTCTACTTTACAGCATGCATCAGAGCAGGACACTTTGTAAATGACTTATTCAGGATGGATTTAAGAAAGAAATACATATTTCTATCAGCACTAGCTGTGAAATGTAAAAAAGAGCACGGTGATTGGTTTTGAACTTTGCATCAGGGGAAAGCGTTGAGTTTATGTCTAGACACATCCCTCATGAGTTTTCTAGATAACCGGCAATAGTAAGCTACACTGTTTAAAGCACAGTGCAACGTGCTGCAAACTATAGGATTAATTCACATAATGTTTTAGGATTATTTACTTGGTAAATTAAATACATATGTAGTTCAATATTTATGGCTCTCCTAGGAGTGTATGAAACATTAAGCCTGAGTTAAGCATATTGTGTGATGAAAGATTGCATTACATAAGAAAAGCTGAATTCTAAAAACGGCAACAAATATTTTGAAAAGGCCCCTGAAAAGCCTCTTTCTGTGTGGCGCTCAGTAAGTTATACTGATGAAACCACTTTTTTTTTTTTAATACGCGCATTTATTTTTTGATGACTTAAAAGTGCATGTCCTGATGAACTACGTTGATTTATTTTTAAACTTTGGAGACCACCACTTGGCCGAGACATTTCTCTTTCTAGGCCAGTGTTTTTGTTCTGCTCTGGGAAATCAATATGGATTGCATCCAAGAATCACTCTCATGGCCCAATTGGAATCTGCAGTGTCTTTTAATCACTGACATTGCAGATTTCTAGTGGGTGACCTTGTCAGCCATCTTTGATTATATGAACGTGATCTCAGCCAAAAGGGTTTCCAATTCGTAGCAAATGTGTGCGAGAGAGAGAGAGAGAACATATTTTGAGAGGTTTTTGTGTTAATGTATTACATTTTACAAGTATAGATCCCATGAGCCTGGTGGCTGCAATTTTGACATGTTTTGATAACAGTTATGTTATACCAATTCTTAGGTAGAAACCTGTATTGGTCTCTTTTAAGGCCTAACTCTAGCTTCTGAATTTAATTACGTTTAAAATTCCCCAAACCTGTAAAAAAAATTCCTTTCACTGCAATAGTTACATTACTTCCTCCTTGTTCCCTGCAAAAAGTCTAGCATGTCAAGAAGCTTCTGCCCACTTCTGGGTTGTATGACCTCCAGCCTCACTCAACCTGGAAGCCTGCTCACAGGCAGTCATGGCTCCACCCCTTGTAGACCTCTGGACTGCAAAAGTCCATCAGCCCATTTGCCAGCATTGCCTGTATATGCATGTTAATGTTGTGTGACATGTTTTTGCCACTCTACTCTGCCCATAGGACTCTTCTACATGGGAAAAAAAATCTGTTATAGTTATAAGGTTAATTTATGCTGCAAATGGAACATTTAATGTTAGAGATCCTGCAATGTTATTGACAGCAAAAACAATGTTTTATTCTTTTTCAGAACTTTGCTGAAAATACCATGAATGAACTTCTTGGCTGGTATGGCTATGACAAGGTGGAGCTGAAAGATGCCGATGATATTGAGTTTAGGAACTATCATCCAGATGGGGAGGGCCGGCATCATATTTCTGTTCTCAAAGGTAATAGAAATTCATTTATAAGAATTGAATTATCTTCGCTGTTATTTATCAGCTAAACAGGTATGAGATATTTCAAGGAAAACAGGTTATATTTTTATTATTACACAAGATCTTCTACACTCGATCTCTATAAAATGCTGGGTATTCTAATCACCAATCAGGTTATATTTTTAGTAGGTTTAATGAATTGATTTAATTGCTTTGTTTTATTGTATTTATTAATTTAATTTTTTATTTAACTGAACCACAAAGGCAAGCTGGTCAGACGCTGTCAGAAACATTCTATGATATTTGTAATTTTGAAATGTTGACAGAACAGAAATAGAGGGGAACGCTTCCAATGGGGACAATTATTGCAGTGACAACTCTTTAGGAGAACTATGGGGTTAAGGCTTTTCCCCATAGTTCTCCTCAGGGTAACGGGAGGACACAAACTAGCGTCCTCTCGTCACCCTAAGCTCAGTATACTGCGATCTGTAGCTTGCGGTATATTGAGACGCCGCAGTATACCGCGAGCTGCTGCTCGCGTTATACTGAGACGCCGCAGCTGAAGCGGATCCCGACAATTGTGCCGGGATCCGCCCAACTGTGTGACTTACAGCTGGCTCTGCCTACCTAGAGGCAGAGCCAGCTGTATAGGAGCGGGGAGGGGGGAATCCAGCCCCTCCCCTGTCACGGCAGAGAGCCGTGACAGGATCGAAAGGTGAGCAAACGCCGGTATGTGTTCACTCACCTCCCAATCTACTGAGCCGACCTGTGACAGTCTCATTGTCACAGGTCGGCTAGAACTATGAGGTGAGTGAAAAGCACTCACCTCATAGTTCTCCTTTAACACAGGATTTGCTTTTTTTTGGAGAGCTCCAAAAGCAACAAAAAAACCTAAAAAGGGTTTGAAATATTCATTTTTCTATCAAAAAACCTTTGGTTTTACATATACTGGATGGTCAAAATAAGCTGAATTATTTGCAGTGGAATGTAGTTTAGCTGAATGCACTAGTTCTTTTGAGGCCACCTGTATGAACATAATAAAATGACACTAAACTCAGGAGTTAAATCTTAAACATGCATTCATGTACCTTAACTGTTAACTAAAATGTAGCTTATGTGTGTGTAGATTGCTGTAGATCCTCAAATCATCTCTGAATTGGTGCTGACACTGTTCTTCCTTCTGGAGGGTGAATACTTTTGTTCCCCATGGTCCCTTTATGTGTTGTAAAGTAGCCACCGCTCCATGCTCACTCCCACGATGGACTACAATCTCAATACAAATTAGTAAATTAAACATGAGATTGTAGTCCATCATGGGAGTAAACTTGGAACGGTCGCTACTTTACAACACACACAGGGACTATGGGGTTTAAATGTAGCCACCCTCCAGAAGGAAGGACAGTGCGAGCACAAATTCAGAGATTTGAAGATCTACAGCTGAGTTATACACAAATAAGATACATTTTTATTAATAGTTAGGGTATTTGAATGCTCCTTTAAGATTTAACACCTGGGTTTAGTGTCACTTTAAGGCCATCTTTAGACTGTTGTGTTGAAAGAGACCTTCTTTAAATGTAGAAGACATTTGGATACAAGAAGTGTGATCTGTTAACCCCATCTGGTCTCCAATATATAGATTCATGTCAACATTTACTGGGCCTTACTCTTAAAGCTGAACTCCAGGCAGATATAAAATTACAAAACATGGCAGCCTATAATCATGACTGTATCCTTTAATGTACTGTTTTTAATTGCAGGCAGTGTAATAACCTCAGTTTGTCTAATAATTCAGTCTCTCGCAGCTCCCTTTAGGGCCCATTCACACCACATCCAGATCATCTCCAGACAAGATCAGATTGTTTTCGGACCCAAAATGCATACTAATGTATCCCTATGCAATTTCTGGCCTCAGTTCACACCAGTGCAGTACGTTCCAGACCAGGCCAGACCATAAAAATACTGCATGTCTCATTTTGCCTGGTCTGGAATGCACTGGAACTGCAGGCAGGTTCACACCATTTTCCGGAACAGATCTGAACTAGATCTGGTCCGGAAAATGGTGTGAACCTGCCCTCAAAGCTCAGAGGGGGAGGGGGAAGCAGCACAAAGAGCCAATCAGATGTGTTAGGGCAGGATCACATCATTTTCCGGACCAAATCTGGTCCGGAAAATAGTGTGAACCTGCCGCAGTTCCAGTGCATTCCAGACCAGACAAAATGAGACATGCAGTATTTTTCTGGTCTGGTCTGGTTCCTTGTTATGTGAGCTTTACATGTATTGAAGTGCTATGCAATTTTTAATACAGAAACCTAGTTTTAGTATTTATCGCTGGTTATAAAATTAAAGATAGTGCTTTTACCTAGTATTTCCCAGAGTAAAGCGAGCCCCAAGGAACATCAATGAAGGCAGATTTCATACCGCTTTCTCCTTCTAGTGCAGATTGACTCACACTAATATTGATTTTACAAGTGCTGTTAGAACTAGATTACCAGTGTCTAATGCTCCTACAAACACTGAAAACGTGTTAAGTCCCCGGATTCAAAAGAAAGTATCATTTACAATAAAAATGTAGATGTCTCCCCTTTCTACTTCCCTTTTTCACTGCTTCACCTCCCTTCTTGTTATAGTTTCAGTTTTCTTCATACTGTTTCCTACTGTCTGGCCTCCGGGCTGTTTTTTCTACTGGTGTCATCTTGTTCTGTTACTAAGTTCTTATAGTGTGCGCTTCCCTAAGCTCTTGATTGTTTGACACTTGACTGTAACACCCACTGTCTACATGCATGCACTGTTACGTCATGTTTTATTAAGCCAGCAGTGTTTTGCGATTGACTTGTGTTGTGTTTGTAGTTTATACTTGTTTGAAAAATCTGTAATAACAGATAGCTCTGTTTGCGGAGAAAAAAACATTTCAAAAAGGTGCCCCCGCACTGCAAGAGTTAAGTGCTCCTTTTGGTCTAGGGTCTAAAATAACAAAGATATACTCAGCCGATCCTCGGGACCGCCTGGCTTCTAGACCGGTCCACGCAGCCTCTCTCTCCCCTGCTCTCTGGCTATCTAAGGATCCAAGAGTCAGTGTACATTGTAGTAGATGTGAGGACCCTGTGGGGAATTCCATCACCGGAGCAGAGGGGAAGAGAGGCAGCAGAGACTGGTCTAGCAGCCAGGCAGGACTGAGTATATCTTTGTAATTTAAGACCCTAGACCAAAATGAGCACTTGATCCCTTGCAGTGTGAGTGTAGCCCCAATGCAAGGTTTATGTTTTATTCTGCCCAGAGTTCTTCTTTAAAGTGAATCATTTTGCACCAATTTCACTATAAATAGTAGACCATATGTGTATTTATACATTGGGATCATATCCTCCCTTAATCACCTCTTTTTAAGGGAGAACACATTCAGTTCAGCTAATCTTTCCTCATAGCGGAGGTCCTCAATGAATCTTATCTGTTTAGTTGTCCTTCCCAACACTGAGCCTTGGGGTACACCCTTATCCACCATAGACCATTCAGCATATGCATCACTAAATACTACCCTATATATATGGTCTTTAGGCCAATTTTCTCTTTACTTACACATTAGCCACTTGTGAGGAACAAATTGTCAAACAATTTTGTAAAGTCCTAGTATATTTTATTCACAGTCAGTACTAGGTCAGTACTAGGTTATTGTCTTGGTTATTGCTTACTTCCTCATAAAAACGAACTAGATTTGTTTGACGCCTTTTAACCTGTGCTGATTATCCCTTATAATATTGTTTTCTAGCACAATTTCTACTATGTGGAATTTATCAAACTCTCAGGTATCTTCCTGACTATAGAAGTTAAGCTTACACATCTGTAGTTACTTGGTAAAGACTTTGATCCTTTTTTAATTATAGGCACCACAATGGCCTTGTGCCAATCCATTGGTACCTAGCTATTCATTAAATGTCTCTAAAAATTAGAAATCATGGGCTCACAATAACAGAGCTCAACTGTGTGAGGACACATGGATTCAACTTTATTTTTCCTGTTACTGGATCATATCAATTTTCAGTCATTGTGTTTTTTTTTATTTTTTCTTCATTGTGGTTCATTTGAAGCTTTTGCAATATTATCCCCATTATGGACTTAAGGTCCACTCTTTTCCTTTGTATACACAGAGCTGAAGAAGGTATTTAAGAGATTTGGCTTTTTCTTGTCCACAGTCACCAACTCTGAGTTATCTTGTAAGGGGCCTACATGCTCAGATCTGATATTTTTACTGTTACTCTTTGGCAACCTGTAATTTGACTTGAATTTTTGCGACCCTAATTTTCTTTTTAAAAATGTCCTTTTTATATTTTTAAATGCCTTTTTTTTAACATTGGATGTGAGCCACATAGATTTACTTTTAGCCTTTTAAACTTATTGCCCATGTGAACACATTATGTAGTGTGATTGCAGACTGTCTGTTTTAACACAAACTGTATATGTGTATGTGATAAAAAGACCTAAAGCCTTTGTAAAAAAAAAATGCAGGTGATATTACCTTTAGGGAAGAAAGATATAATCTAGATAGTATTTGAGCTCAACCAGATTATCAAACATAAGTCACACATTTCCCTAACTATTACATTTATATGTCAAGGCAAAATAAAAAATAAAAAAACGTATTTAGTACATCTCTGGAATACATGCATATTTCCTATGTTTTCTCTTTCTAAATACACTGCAAATACAGAAAATAACTGATGATGTGCCAGAAATTTAGTACGCTCCTACCTTTCTCTTTGACATGACAACACAGCTCTGAATTTCTGAGCATGTAGTGTCAGCCCTGCCTACTTATTTTCTGATGGATTACAGTGAACACAGACCTCTTGTTATGTCTTCCCATCTCCTCATCTTTATAACCATTATGTGTACAGACAGAGAGCACAGTAGTTATCAACTCGCAAGATTTGTGGCCAAATCAACAGGTAATTTTTGCACAGATCAGATAGAAGGGAATATTCTGGCATCCCACATCTTAAAGGAGAACTATGGGGTTAAGGCTTTTCCCCATAGTTCTCCTTAGGATAACGGGAGGACACAAACTAGCGTCCTCCCGTCACCCTAGGCTCAGTATACCGCGAGCTGTAGCTCGCGGCAGGGGTGTAACTAGAAATCACAGGGCCCCATAGCAAAATTTTGTATGGGGCCCCGTGATTTCTAGTTATACCCCTTGCAGAGCCCACTCGAGATCCCACCTGAGGGTGACCCTGCAGAGCCCACCCTGCTGCCGAGCACGGCCGGTGACGTCAGAGGCTCGCGACGTTGATAGAACACCGGGTCCAGATTTCTGTACAAAATAGAAAAAAGATCCATTAGATTATTTTATTACTTCAGGACACTTTCTATCAAAAGAAAGCTGTTTATCCTATCCACTACTGTAACCGTGTTGAGATATTCAGAGCACTTCAAACCTTGGAACCTTGTTTTCTGTAACTCCATGAAATGAGTACCAGAACTGCATTAGTCACTTGATACAATGTTACCAGGGTCTGCAGTTGGAGTTATAAACCTGCATATGGGGTAAATTTAGACAGAAGCCAATTAACTTACCATCATGTCAATGGACTGTGGGGAAAAACTAACACAAGTTCAGGGAGAACATGCAAACTCCATGCAGAAAGTGTCCTGGCTGGTACTAAATCCAAGGACCCCAGTGCCGCAAGCCTTAAGAGCTAACCGCTAAGCCAATGTGTCGCTTGTTTTTACAATATTTCCTCCTTAATTTGTCAGTGGAGCATGTTCGTTAAACCTTCCAGAGCTGACCTTACAGATTGCTGGGGGATTATGAGATGAAGATTTGAAGAGCAATATTGCCATTCATGTAAATATCATTCAGTTCTCTTTCATGCAGTGTATAGTATATCTGTGCTAGTGAGATACCTTTATTGGGTCTTTCCACTAAGTCATGTAGCTGCCTACTAAGCGGCAAGCATTCCTTAACAAAACAGCGCTCTAAATCCTTACTAAACAGGGGGAAGGCAAACTCTGGCCCTCTAGCTGTGATGAAACTACGAAACCCATGAGGCATTTCAATACTCTGATAATTCCAAGAAGCAAATTCATGATGGGATTTGTGGTTTCACCACAGTTGTCCAAAGTTTACCTACCCTCGCTACACTCCAACAACACTTTAGCAGCAAAAGTTGCAAGCTCAGGGTGAGTCAGGGTATATAATTTTTCAAGAAAACTGAAGCAATTATTTTGAAGTTAGTAAGCCTTTATTTTTCTGTGTAGTCCTTCACGTAACCTGTCCTACACAACGTAAAACACATTGATTCGAAAATTGTCTTTCCAGTTTTAATGGCATGTTCTGATTTTTTTTAAGGATATCTTTTAGTCAGCATAATTTTCCAATTAAAACTCATTGTTCAACTCTAGACAGTGAGTTCCTGAAGTGTAAGTAAGGCCATACTGCATACCTGGGTAAGGACCTGGTATGAAGCCCACACCATTTAAAAAAAATGTTGTGTGTGTATTGTCCCTTTAAAAAAAAAAAAAGGTAAAATCATTGTGTGGGGTTCCCTTTAATATTACAAACAGAAATATGTCTAGGCATGCAGCCTGGGTGGCCACGAAAGGGAGGGCAGGAAGCATACATTCCCCCCTCCCTGAACCATACCAGGCCACATTCAAACCTGCCGAAATTCATACTGTGGGTGCAGCTGTCGGCACCCTTCCGCCCGGCATCCCTCAATCAGCTGAATAAAGGGGCCGGCTGGATAATTCACATGCGAACAAAGCTAGCAGCCAATTAGCCGTTCACTGTCAGAATACAATGAAAACAGCAGGGGATTCGTCCATCAATTCTCGTAAGCCTTTATGGAGGAATCTAATTTTTTTGTTCAGCCCGTGGGTTGAGTGAAAAAGATAGAACCGAAAGCTGAATTCTGGGCACAAAGACTTTCATTTAAGTATATTTCTCAATATCCTCAGGGGATATAAGTCTACTTTGTGGCACCAAAGGCTTTGCAAAACCACATATTACCTTGTAAAGTAAAAGTAGCAGTGACATCACTGTGCTGTACATAGTGTGTGCTTAGAGCAGAGCTGTGGGAGGAAACCAGTAGGTCCATCAAGTACAGGCTGCCAGCAGAAAACTACAGAAGCGGCGGATTCAAGACCAGTCACCCTGCACAAGGAAAGTAGCAGTGACTGGTCTTTATTATAGGAAGCTCCTGTACAGAGATAAAGTTTCACACTTGATTACTACACAGGTCTGGAAGAAATACACAAATCACATCAAGATTCTAGTAATAATATAAATGCCTCTTGTATTCAGACAATATTTGTTTATCCCAGAGTGCAGATTTCATTATTATGTAATGCAGTGTGTGTATTGTATTTTATTATATATCCCTGTTTCTGTCTCTGATGAAAATGACATGGCTTACATGACCCTCATTCTGGCTGCTTTGTCTAACATTTGAGACTAGTATATAGTTGCCTTCTATTTTTGTAGGTTTCTGACAAGTTATTTGACAGTTCTTGATTTTTTGTTATAGAATCTGATGTAACATGAATGTCTATGTGAAGAACTCATTACTTTCCCTTTGTCAATATCATGATATTTGGACTTTAGAATTTGTAGCTTGGTTGCCTGGGTAGTGTGCAATGGCTGCTCACTGGAAAGATTCAGGAATATTCTGTTTTGTATGTTGACAGAATATTTGTGAGTCAAAAAACAGCACAGTTATGAAGTCTCGGCTATGTGTTAAGAGTGTCCAGAATAAATATAAAATGGTTTACCATTGGCCTGTGATACTTACGCTTCTACTAGTTCAGCTGAATTGGAACTCAGTATCTTTTGAGATGTCTGACACAGCAGAAACTCGGCATAAATTAAAGATATTTTTGTGAATCAAACCAAACGCATTTTCATCTGTAATATATAAATGGCTAGGTTAGGGGTTTTTTTTATTGTAGTGTCTGCTGTAGGAAGATTTTCTGAAAACATCACAGAAAGTATCAGGAAAATCTCCCCAAAGTCAAGGCAATTCTTAAGAACTGGAATTAGGTTTTACATATTGCATTGTTTCATTATGACATACAATAAAAACCTTTTTTTCAACGGCACTGTCCGTGTTTTTAATTGGATCTTGCCACAAGGGCAAGTACAAGGAGTAGGGGCTACATGCAGTAAAATCTTTATTATCAATTGATGATTGTTAGAGATTGTTCACTATACATACCAGAACGCACTACTCAACCTATATCATTTATTTTTGATATGCATTAACGCATTACAGGTTTTATTGCGAACAACTTGAGAGAAGAGAAGAAAATAAAGAGCTTAATTATAGGAATTAATGAAATTGTGTCACTGCATTGAGGAAGTACATCCTATGGGCATCTCCAATAAGTACGTTTACAAACATCTAGATCAATAAGGTTATTTGAAGTAGGATACAACCTTTGGAAATTCAATAAAACAATACATATTTATGTTTAGCTTTTGACTATAGATACCCTTTAATGAGAACAGGAATGCGTCGGAGATAGCAAAGGATAGCCATTGTTGGTGAGAGGTAAAGTTGACTGTAGTTTGCTACTACCAAATTTATGATAGTGGCCCTCTAATGTGTTTGTTTTTTAACTTATTTATTGTATTTCTATTTTATTTCCTCCTCTTACACTCTTCTAAATCTGATCACACCAGGCTTGCTCACCACCTCTTATTTTTCCTTACTGCAATAAAGCTATGTCATAAACTAGAGCAAAAATCCTTTGTATTAGCAACCAATTATGTTTCAGCTCTCACCAATTTAGAGCAGTTGTCAAGTACGATTCTTTCTCTTTTTGGGTTACTGTCCTTTACATATTGCACTTTGCTATATTAAATGTTTGTTCCGGGAGCTTTATGCTTAAAGTCTAAGGATAATTTTAAGCATTAGTAGGACTTTCAAATAGGAGAAATGTAAAACATGCATTTTGGGGATTTATGCTAGTCTTTTTTGTTCAGCATAAATTGTGCAAATCATCAAATGCAATAGTGTTTATTTTAATTGACTCCTTATCCTTTTTGCTGCAAGGTAAAGAGCAGAAATCTTCAGATCTGTAAGTGCTATTGGTTTTTGAGTTTAATGAACAAAGTCTGGTCTACAGCTTCCAAACCATTAGCAAGTACAAGCTGCTTTGCATATCTTTTGCACAAGGCCTTGCTTGTGAAGCCAAAGCAAATGTTCTCTATCCAGAAGTTCTCTTGCTGGATCATAAAGCAAGTTAATTACCATGCAAAAAGCATTGCTGAGATTTTTATACAGCTCGTCAATGTTGCACCATGCTGTCCTTTCTGCCTTTCATTTATGTGACCCTTTTGCAGCCGTAGGGGCCTACTGTCCACTTATCTATTTTAAACACGTCAGTTTTATATTGCCAGTGAATGTAACAGACTTGACTTTTCTGTCTGCTGGCAAGGGAAATGTAGTACGTTTCAGTACTTCTTTGGGATAATTATGCAAACTAGTAAGGCTTAGTCATTATTTGCATACTTTTTCGTTGCAATTTTGTTCATTGCCCCATGGCTGCTACTTACGTTGTTTCGCATAAATTGAAGCTATTTTTTATAATGTACTAGTTTACTATTTTTTCTAATTCATGGAAAACTTAACATTACTAGAGTAATGGGCTGAGAGCCCTATGCTTGTCACTGAACAATTTCCAACATAGATTCATGTCTAAATTTCATAAGTTTCACAGTATATAGTACTTCACATTTCACAATACTGTAGTAGAAGGCAATCGTCTGCATTTTGCTGAGATAGCTTCTTCGGGAGGAGGGAGGATATTCATAAAAGCCATATGGAAAATATATACACATTAATCAAAGATACAACCTAAGGACGAACTCTGCTCTGTGATGCTGGAGGACCTCCCTCCATCTAGGCCCTGTTTGACTCTCTGTGGGACCACTGCAAATGCGCCGATTGGTGCAAACGCAGTAGGCATTATGCATTATGCTCATTGGTGACGTGATAGGCCACAGTCACGTGCCAACAAATTTTATGTACCATTTTAACGCAAAAGTTTTTGGGGGGGTTTTAAGTAATACAGGCCTTGGATCATACTATTAAAGCCCCACTTTCCATTTCCGATTTGTCTACTATCATGGAAAACTTAGCAGGGCTGTGACTCTAGATTCTGCAGCAGTAAGGGCCATGTCACACTAGCAACTTTGAAGCAGAGATTTTTAGCAAAAATAAAGATATTGAGGATGAACGATAGTTAGAATTTTTTTTTTTTGGGAAACACTGTTCAGTCATTAATTCAGGTTTCTTGAAAGATTCAATGGTTAAATAGTTAGTTTGGCTGTTTTTGAATGTAACTGTTGCTTCCTGCAACTATCTGATGACCAAAACACACATCCCTGCAGTAATGTCCAGTCTTGTTCCCAAAAAAATCCTGACTGCAATTAAAAGTATATATTTCAAACATCATGTCATGATCATACTGCACTTATAGTCACATATTTCCTTATGCACCCTACAAGACTATAAGCTCCATTTATGATAATGATATTTATTTTTAGACGTGTGACTATAATTTTAAATCTCATTGGACTCAGCTGAAAATAATCGCTTTCTTGAAAATAAAGAACCTTATCCTGGTGTTTCAGCTGTGGATTGAGTATTATGCAGGCGCAAAATTATACCTACTCCCAAATCTGTTTTACTACTCCCAAGCCTGACGCCCACAAGCCTCCCTAGACTATCAGCCTCCCAAGCTCTCCCGAGAATTATGATAATCTGTAACCCCCTATACCTCAAAAATCAACAAAATCCCACAACGTTTATCAATTAGTATGTTTTATTTTAAGTAGATTCAGTACATCCACAGAGATACACAGAAAATGGACTATAGTCCTTTTTTTAAGCTGAGCAGTTA
The DNA here is from genome assembly GCF_000935625.1 of Nanorana parkeri. Classification (NCBI taxonomy): domain Eukaryota; kingdom Metazoa; phylum Chordata; class Amphibia; order Anura; family Dicroglossidae; genus Nanorana; species Nanorana parkeri. Next base: position 1,910,032 of record NW_017306391.1, read on the forward strand.
CCTCAAAAATGCCTCAAAAAAGTAATACTTACATGATCTATTTGGACTTCTTCAATATACTTGAATTGATGTAACATGGTGGAATTTCTTACCATAAAGTTTAATTCTTATATTGGCAGTATTATGGGTGTTATCAGTGTGATAGCATTCTTTTTGGCTTGATAGTTTTAGGGATTAGATTATGTTTAAAGGATTAGCTTAAAGTTTGCCTAAACCTTGTACCACAAATTAAAGTTATGTGTGTGTAAAGTAACAAAAGAGCTCACCATGAATGCCTTTTAGTTATATTATAGTTCAATATTGGAAAACATAATGAAAATGTGTACACACTGAAAGTATACTGGAATTTCCATTAAACAACTACATTTACTTTCTTACAGAGAATTCATTGCCAAAACCAAAACTATCCGAGGACAGTGTTATTGCGCCATTCAATACAAATTATTCAGGGCTTGCTACAGGAAATGGGCTTGTAGAACTACCAGCAGGGTCAAAGGATCATGGAAACATGCCAATTGTGGTACCTTTAATCCCTCCTCCCTTCATGAAACCACCAGCAGGTAAATCTCTCTTTGTGTAAATTCTGCTATTACAAAAATATCTATTTATGCTCATAAGATTGAAAATGATGAATTATACATTACAGTGTACAACCAATAATGACATTCTTCAACATGTTGCAAGTTCCTATTGGCTCTACATTATATTGGCCGGCCTTTCTGACCAATAGGATTATGCATGACAATGTCCTAAATATTGCAGATTACAGTGGCCCAGAATAGCCTTGGGCTGCACACCATGGGGTGAGACTGTTTAGTGCCCTTTCGGGCCCTGGGCAAAGGTGAGTTGACTCCCTGGCCAACTTAATATGTCAGACTCCAATGGCAACTCAACCAGAGGACCATAACATCATAATTTGCCTATGTAATGGCTGTGACAGCTAAGCAACACCGGAGATGCTGATATGGGATATCTCAGCTCTGGAGTGTTAGAAAGATATAACAAAAACAGCATGTGAATCAGCTTACCAGAAAACAGCTAAACCTATTGTATCAGTTTTTGGTGGATTTGCTTTTAAGTTTTTGTTTTTTTTAGAAAGTAGAAGAATTCCTTTGTAAGATACATTACAACATTTATTGTAAGGTAGCTTGATGATAAGGTATCTCTTGTATGTTATCACTTTATGTATTTCCTCTCTTGGTGGGCTCAACGCCAAGACTTTTAGAAAATGGTTTTCTTCTACATGATGAAATCGAAAGCTTTTTTTGGTGATTGGATCCTCTCTTCCTGTGCACCTATATCTTTTTCTTATAACCTCCTATCACTTATGAGGGATACCCATTTCTCATGTTGCATTATTCACACAGTCACAAAGTTACCATTCAGCCTTGTGATGTATTCGATTTCTTTACATGCTCAGCCTCATATCTCAAATATGTGGCTAAATTCTCACACTTGTGTTCAGTTTCTCTCTGGACACTTGCATATCTTGCTGTATCAATTGAGTCTTTGCTAAAGGACATGGCTGTAATTAGCCATTGATTTATATTTTCTTGAAGGAGGCATTCTTGTTTCTTTGCAAGTTTATGAATAAATGCAAAGCAAAATGAAATAAAATAAAACAAAACAATAAACCTTGGTGCCCATCAACTGATACATCTAATACCCATCACCACATAAGTCATTTTGGTGCTTGTATTCTGAAGCTGTGAGGATTTGGTACATGCAGCTAAAATGTGAAGTGTTAGTTGCTGATAAACGTAGTTGCTGATAAACTAATCTAATCAACAGATTGTTTAAATGTGAGTTGGAGGTTAAGAGTTAAAGCCTATCTCCAGGTAAAAAGAAAAAATACCCTTGCAGTAAGGCTACCCCTACAGTAAAATGGTTAACTCTCTATGGCTTGGGGTATGGTCAAGAGGACTTTTACTTACCTGATCCTCATCTTCCCCCAGCAGTTGATGCTCACCTCTCTCCCCTCTGCCCCGGCTTGTGCCTCAGCATTGTATGTGATGACGTCAGCGGGCCTCCAATGGCCGGAGTACAGGGGGGAAGAGGCTGCGGGAGCTGGTCTTGGAGCCAGCAGGAGTCGGGATCAGGTAAGATAAAGTGCTTTATACAGCTACCCTAGACATAAATTAGCAGTTAAAGTAGTAGTAAACTCTCAATTTTTAAAAAATAATGACTCCAGATAAAACAAATATACAGTACATTGCACAGCAAAGTATTTCTTGAAATGTTTGCCCAAGCATTTACAATGATCATTTTTCTGAACACCGGGCTCCAACTCTCCCAGCTTCGCTTCCATGAACTTCCTGTCCAGTACAAAGTCACAAGGGAGAGCAAAGTCCCCAGCAATGGTCCATTTATTAGCTTAGAGAAGGGAGGAAGGAGTGAGGGGCTTAAGGAGTTGTTTTCTTTGCCCTGCTGTGCCTGTGTGTTTGTGAAGACACACAGCTTACTAGCACACACAAGGGTGGCTCCATAGGAACCCTGCAAGGGAAAAGAGTCACCCTAAAACAGGATATCAGGACCAGTGCTCATGGGACCAGCTTGTAAACATCAAGGAGCAGCATCCATTGTAAGGGATTTAATCAGTATTTGAAATACCTTAAACACTTTTGATTTTACTATCACATTAACCTCTGCAGAGGGGTAGCCCCACTTCAGGGGTAGTTTTATATATATTTCTATGTAAGACATACCAATCAATGCAGTAGTCAAGATCATAGATCATAGTCCCCAGCTAACTTTAATCACTCATTTATCGGTTATTAAAGAATACCGTTTTGTTTTTTCCGCTTTAAAACCAAGCTGAAACATTCCTGAGTTTTAATTTCTATAACATTGTAAACAGAGTTGCTGCTTACTGGTGCACCGATCTCTTTTACAGAAACCATACCCACTATCTTATTTTCTATGATTTTATGTACATAATTGGGATGAGCACTTGGTTAAGCATTTCCCAGGAAGTCGACTCCATTTTTAGAGAGGGTGACTAGGAATTCGTTTAGGCAAAGTGCAGTCTTGTAGCTTAAATAATTGACTTTGAGTGTACATAATTTACAGTGGCTACCACATGTTTTTTTGTAAATTATGCACACGTTTGAAAGATGTGTATATTTTCCAGGGATTGGAAGGCTTAGAAGAACAGAGGATTAAAGCACTTAAGTGCTAAATATGCAATAAATGCATACAAGGAAGCTGTTTTACTTACCAAACATTTTATTTATTAGAGGTATTTATATAGCGCCAACAATTTACGCAGCATTTTACATACTGCACATCAGTCCCTACCCTCAAGGAGCTTACAGTCTAAGGTCCCTATCTCACATGCATACACACACATTACAGGGCCAATTTAAGCAGGAGCCAATTAACCTACCAGCATGGAGTGTGGAAGGAAACTTGTGTAAGCACAAAGAGAACATGCACACTCCTTGCAGAGAGTGTCCTGACTGAGATTTGAACAAGGGACCCCCAGTGCTGCAAGAAACAGAAGTGCTAACCACTAAGTCACTGTGCTACCCTAAAAAGGCTGAATAATTAGAATTTCTGTCCATCCAGTCCTGAGATTTATACAGTCCCCACACAGAGCACATTCAAGCGAATTTTATTTCTTTTTTTATTACAGTGCTGACAATTTACACAGCGCTTTTACATATTGTACATTTACATCAGTCCCTGCCCTCAAAGAGTAGAAGAGATGTATTGGTGTCATCTCTTCACCCCCAGCCTGCTAAATGGAGAGTGAAAATAGAGCAGCAGAATGATGAGGTCATCTGTCTGCTCAATCTGTTCCCTTGTATTCTGTCAGCATGTGCCTTTTCAACACATTTGTATGCAACACACTTGACTTCAGGGCCGGATTTACTCTCTCTGCTACCCCTAGGCCATGTTCCTCAATTTACTTTTTGACCTGCAGGCTGCATTCAAGTGATCACAGCGACATCGCTGAGATCACCTGTGCAAAATGAGCAGCGACTTCCCTGCTCTACATTTAGCACTGCTTGCCCGAAGCGGGGCTAAATGTAGAAAAAAAATACACGCCTGGCGCCCGGACCTGTATGTCTCGGGCGATAGAAATTCCACACCCCTGCTGCCACTCTACTTCCTGCCGCCCTGAGGCCCTAGCCTTGGTGGCCTTGTGGGAAATCCGGCCGTGCTTGACTTGCCCTCAGTCTTACCCCTCCCTCTCCCTTAGTAATGTTGTAGTGTAGGGGGTTGTATATATAGATATATATATTTTTATGAATACCTAGCTGCAAGGATTTGTGTCTTTTATATCTGGCCTGCTGTGTAGCTTTACCTCTGCTGGTGCTGGATTTGCCATGGATAAAGGAGAAGCTAGGTCTTGGGCAGAGGTCTTATTAGACTCCTTTGAGGCATGAAACACAACTCCACAAATCCAGAGTCCCGTACCATTTCCTCCTTGTTAATAACACGAATCATTGCAACAAATACTACATATAATTTAATATACATGTGAACACAAAAATGCTTTCTAGCTAATAAACACAAGGAGCATGTGAGTAAAAATAGTATATATATATGAAATATGGTACAATACCTCCACAGTAAAAAGAATCCAGCCTCACACCACTTGTCATGCTGAAAACCTCTTTGATTCAGGCTTGCACAGCTTGGCTCAGTCCCACCCTTGGTCCGCCCTTGTAATGCATTTCGCCTAAGCAATGGATAGGGTAAAAGGCGTTAGCGGAGCGGACAAAGTGCACAACTGAGCCGAGCTGTGCAAGTCTGAATAAAAAAGGTTTTCAGCGAGCACCCGTTTTTCTTCCTGTGAAGTAGTGTTGCAACGTGTTGAATTTGTCTATGATACAACAGTAAATACATGTCTTCCTTCTGCATGGTTCATTTACAGCAACCAAGAGATTTAAACGAGCTACCTTTCTCAACGCATTTCATGCAAGTGTAATTTTGTTGTGAAGCGAAGCTTTAACTCTTCTTATAAAATGCTTCCTCTTATTATAGCATTGTACTGCCACAATATACATATACAGCAGGCATGAGAGCTGTGCAATGATGATGCATCCATTGGTACAATGAATAGGAAAGAGACAGTTCATTTCTGCTTCCCCTATGGTAGACTACTGGGTTGAGGTCAAAGACAGAGAAACAGAAACTTCCACTATTGCAGTTGATTCTATAGCTACATGCCATGTGCATTTTTAAAATCATTGTAAAAAAACAAATTCAAATGTGGGCTTTACAGATTTTTGTAGTTTTTACTAATAACATAACAAACTGCACCAAAATCCTAACTAATAACAAAACATGTCTTGGTATGACCTTAGGCAAGGCTGGTCACAACATATAAGCATTGTTACTTTTTATCCTGCTTTACGACACAATAAAAAACGTATCACCGTGGACGTTTCCAGTGAGTGACAGACTGTTTACATTATAACCTGCACCGAAACCTTAACTATAAAATAATACAATTCTAGTCCCTGTAGTATAAAAATGCCTTTTTTTTATTTCATTCCCCAAAAACACAGTAAAAGGGAATGTGTTTCTTCCTCCCTATTTGCATAGAGCACCCCTGGCAACAGCGAACAGCTGTCAGCAAAAGAGATGGATGAGATGGATGAAAAGGTCAAAAAAATAAAACGCAAGCATTTTTACAGCAAACTGCTAGAGCACTATGTCGATAGATTCTGTTGTGTATTGAATAGGAGAAATATTGATTAATGGTTTACCTTTAATATTAATATACCTTTTCTTTTTGTTTATTAATTGTTTATTCCATTTTTGACATTCATAAATTAACAACAACATAATACACATCTTATAACTTTCCCATATATCTACATAAACATATAGCCTTCATTCATCCCTCTCCTCCTTGCCATATCTCCATCCGTCTTGCCACCGATCTGGACAAACGGGAAGGGAGTTCTATTTCCTTCCTCAGTGTTTATACCCATTTCATCCCATCTGTATCCACCTTATACCTCTGAGGGACACGGTGTATTCTACTTCAACTATCTTTATGTGCCCCAGTGTAAAAACACACCCCCCTCCCCTCCCCCCTCTCCATTCCCTATGTGTTTGTTGTGCTAGTAACTAACTAATATACCTTTTCTAACGCCAACTTTACAATTGGAATACGTTTAAATTTAGCTATATTCTGCTTATATTTTTAAGGAAGTAGTTTTTGTAAGAATTGCTACATTTGATATCGCTGTTTAGGCATGTCATATACTTTTTTTTTAAATGTGTCAAAAGGTGTTAACCCCTTCGTGACTGACGACGTACAGTGTACGTCGCCAGCATCGGGGCTGTAATTATTATTTATCACCCTGCAAGTTCAAAAAATACCTGTTGATCAGCTACAAATGCACTCAGCTCTTAATTTGCTCTTGTTGAATAATGCCACATGGCTTTATGTGGACTAACGGAGACTTGGCGGCATTCAGATATTCACTCACTGCCGTTCGGCCCCTATGGGAATAGGGGCGAATTACAGTGAGTGAGCTGCAGGAGCTTCGGCTCAGCCGATCCAAATGTTGGATCGGCTGAATCGAAGTCCTTCTGCACTTCAGATCAGTCGAAGTGCAGCCAAGGCAGCCGATGTATGGCTGATTTCAACCGATTTGTTTGGCTGAAATCTACAGTACCATATTTGTAGCTATATCATAAAGCCATCAAGTAATTGCTCATTTATTCCTTTACCAGATTGTAGTGCAGTGAGTTACCGTGCTGCCAAATAAGTATGGCCTATTCCTCTTATCGCCCTTATACTTTTGGCTCCACTTGTACATTCATAACTCCTGTTTTGAGTTTTCCCCTTCCTCTCCCCCAATATTAGTTCTTCCTGAAACCACCTGTCAATACTGCATCTCCATATTTGTATTGCTTGTCTCTATTCTCTAAATATCTCTCACTGCAACCACATTTTCCTCCCAGTATTGTTTTTTTTTACCTTTGCTTTTCCCTTAGTACCGTTTGTATCCTATATTCTCCTTTTTTTTTTTACAAATATCATTCATACGTTTACATTTGTATTCATGTAAACTCAGAATGACTTTGACAAATGTAAAAATAGCACAGTGAATTAAGTGATTTTATTTAACTTACATTGCATTAACGGTTATTAAAAAAAACGTTTTTTACATCACCTTAGCATATTATGCAGTAATAATGTACTGTATATTATAGATTAATACATAAAATGCAAATGTCTAAGTTCTTGTATGTTAGAATTGTATAAAAGCTATGTTCAGATTTCTATTTTATTTCTTTTAATTTAATGTCTTGCTTTTTACAATGATTTGTAAAGTAATCATGTATTAGAGAAATATGATGGCTGCCTTTGCTGAGCAAAGAAGGTACTACTTGCTAGGATGCTGGGTTGCTGAAGATGCTAATTGCTTGGCTGTTATAAAAAATGATTTCAGTTTTTGGTCTGCTTTTATTTTTTATTATTTATGGGTTTTTTGGGTTGTTGTTTTTTTTACAGTTAATATGTTTTTCTGTGTAATATATACATATACATACATATACATACATGCATACATACATACTGTACAACAGGGGTGCCCACAAGGTCGATCGCTATCTACCAGTCGATCGCGTAGCGATCACTGGTAGATCGCCATGTCCTCTCCTCCCGCCGCTTCTCTGGATCCCCGCTGCTCTCGCCAGAAGTGAAGGAACCGGCGGCGGGGGAGGGCGGTGGAGGACAGAGCCGCTGTCACCGAACTAATGCAGAGCAGTGAGGAGAGAGAGAGACGCTCGGCCAGGATCTGACAGCCTGCACCTCTCTCTCCCCTCACTGCTCGTCCGTTCTATCACAGCGGCTCGGGCACCCCCCCCCTTCCCCGCGGCTCGCTCGTCGTATCCCCCTCTGCCCGGGAGAGCAGGGGGATCCAGAGAAGTTGCAGCCCCCCCTTCTGAGTGGACGAGCGGCAGAGGATCGGTACATGTCACTAGTATGTACCAATCCTCTGTGTAGGACAAAAACTGGAGCGATCGGCTGATCACTCCAGTGTTTGTAAATAACTGGGGACACAGTACTATGTGTCCCCAGTTATAAATGAATGAACAGGATGTGATTTACATTTTGCATCACGTCCACAACATATACAATCTTTGGTTTGGGGGGAGCACAGCAGATGCTGCCTGCTTTGCAACTCTATTTGTTTGATTCAAACTTTGGACTGAGCTATCTGATAATAGAAACATCCCAGCAGTGAATTGTTCACTTTTATGTGTAAATTTCAAGTTGAGCTGTCAGGTTCTGTAAACAATCAAAGAAACAAAGGGGGAGCCTGGATAACATTAAAAGAAGCCTAAAACTCTGCTGGCTCAAAAGGAGAATGCAAAATACTGTATTAATAACCTTTGTATTTACCTGACTCATAAAAAAAGAAAACAAAAAAACATTTATAAAAAAGAGTTCTGATCATAATAAGTAAACACAAATTATGTATAAATCCACTATGTATTTCCTTTAATACTTTAATTACTGACCCAGGAGACGTAAATCTTTATCTGCATACTTATAGGTTAGTGACTCAAAGTAGTGGTGAAATAGGGTCAACATGAAAGTCAGGTAACTGTCATTTTCAGATGAAGAAGTAAGAAGTGGTGGTGTATGGGGGGGGGGCATGTAATCTCCAGCCATGTGAAAGTGCTTAGGTCTAGCTACCAATCGAGGGAATGAGATCGCCACTTCCCCTAGCATCCAACACCAGCCGACAATGGGGATTTTTGTTAATGGCTGCAATAATGGAAAGAGTGGTGGTGGAAGGCTCCCTCACTTTTCTCTGAATGGGCAAGGTGGCAGTGTCTTTTTAGATTAAGTTAGCTATAAATGTTATTTGCATTTTTACCAAATCTGAGTTAAAATTCAGATCTAACTTACTACCTGAGGAAACCTTAATTCGTTTTTTTCCCCTTTACATTATAGAGGAAGATGTGTCAAATGTGCAAATCATGTGTGCCTGGTGCCAGAAAGTGGGGATTAAGCGGTACTCCCTCAGTATGGGGAGTGAGTTGAAGAGCTTCTGTAGTGAGAAGTGCTTTGCATCATGCAGAAGAGCATACTTCAAGAGAAATAAGGTAAGACATTGCAGACACAAACATTGCTTCCTCAAGGTTTTGCCGATATCAGCACTTTAAGGACACTAGTCACCTTAGCTGGCTATCTGTGTGCTTGTGTGCTGGGTGACTGGTCTCCTCAATCGCCCCCTTTAACACTGCTTGGTGTGGCTACATGAGGTACCATGCCCTGCAGTCTCTTCCCGTCACAGTTGGAAGCTAAAGATTGGGAAGCTGTGTAAAGCCAGGTGATGATGTCAGATGGACTTCAGGAAGATTATCTCCCAACAGGTAAAAGATAAGTTAAAAACCAAAATGAAAACAGGTTCTCTAAAAGTGTGTGTGGGGGGGGGGGGGGGGGGACGACTAACATAATAAAAATAAATACTTACCTGGAGATGGGCTTTAATTACACTTCCAATTAATATATTTGGTAGTTCAGATACAAGTCAGTGGATCACAATGAGTATCTGATATGAATAAAAATGCACTGTAACTATAAATGCATAACTTTTTCATTTTATATATTCATTTATGTTTTTTTATCATTGCTACATAGCATAAAGTGGACACGTGGGCCCCATTTAAAAAGCTTAAGCCTAATGTGATTGGAGCCATATTAGTGCATGTGCAAGAATTAGTTGAGTACTGTCCATGATAATTTTTTATCTGCACTAACAGTTACATTTTCAAGACAAGCTTTCGGGGTGATTCGTTCTTCTCGGTCCAAGCAGTACTTTGCTTTGCTAATAATTAGTATTCATCATTTGCCTACACGCTATCATATCCCCGGTAGAGGGGTGTAACTAGAAATCACGGCCCTATAGCCAGGGAGCTTGAGTTAAAGGATAAGTGTACATTGTGTAACAGTATACTTCATGAGGGAGCGCAGAATAGGGAATATACAGCGTCCCAGCATGAGGCAGTGTTGAATAGTGATTTACAGCATGGCATAGCCGATGAGGCCTTGAGAAACCATCATTGTTCAGGATGGCATTCATAAGCAGGGGCAGAATAGGGAATGTACAGCATGGTTAATGGAATGATCCAGTGTGGAAAAGTTATTTTATAGCATGGCGTATGGGATGAGGTGGTCTGGAATAGTGATTGTACTACATAGCATACAGGATGAGGTGGTGTGGAATAGTAATTGTACAGCATTGCATATGAAATGGGTCAGTGTAGAAAAGGGAATGTACAGCATGGAATACAAAAGGAGCCAGTATAGAATTGTGAATGTACAGCATGGAATACAGAAGGAGCCAGTATGGAATTGTGAATGTACAGCATGGAATATAGAAAGAGCCATTATGGAATTGTGAATATACAGCATGGAATATAGAAAGAGCCAGTATGGAATTGGAAATGTACAGCATGGCATATGAAATGAGCTGCTGCAGAATAGTGAGTTTACAACATGGCATACGGAATGTACTAGCAGAGCACCTTAAGGGCCCATTTACACCATCACACTGCGGTAATGTAAGGTTGGTGTGATGTGTTTCCATTAATTCTGAATGGCTCCCCAATAGACCTTGTCAACAGACAAGTGTTGTATAACACAGCAACACATTTGATTGGCTAACTTTAGCTATTAACCTTTTTTCTGCTGCCAACATGATAATTACATCAGCAGCAGTGCCGGGAAACAGAAACAGACTTCAGGCAACAGTTTGTAAATGTTTTTACTCCCGGCTGTTAGCTATGTAGTGAAAGTGATTTGGGCAGCTCTTAGCCTGCACTCAAACCTGAGTGACATGAAATATAGCATGTTTTTGCAAATTTTTTGTAAGCAGAACTGCACACATTTATGTAAATGGCCGAACGTGCGTAAAACACTCGTAAAAATGTGTAAAAACACAGCAAACACGTGTTTTTGAGTGTTTCCATTGAAGTCTATGGGGCCAAGAAGCGCATGGATCTACCAAAAAGAAGCTCATATACTCTTTTCAAGCGACGAGCGTTTTGCTTCAAGCGACAAGATATGACAGATATGAACATGGCCATAGAAATAAATGGGGGTTTTTTTTGGTGCATCTTTGTAGCATTTTTTCAGGCAGTAAAAGCGCTAAAAAATGCTCAGTGTGAGGGCTAATGCATCTTCATTTTTGCCTATGAGTGAAGGTGCTGCCTCCCGCCTGACGTGGGTCCCCCATTGCAGGCGGCAGGTTGGAGAACAACAGGAGCCCTCCAAAAAAATGCAAAGGCTGGTCATTTTTTTCGTCTGGACACAATCAACAGAGAGTTCCCAATTGGAACCTCTATCTATGACACTTTTTACCCACAAGGCTGGGCTTAATCATAGAACTTCTACGATTTAGCCCAACCTTGTGAAACACGTCAGAGGTGGAGATCCTGGGCAGAGACTCTCTGTTCATGTCCAGATAAATA
>NW_017306391.1:1923988-1940481 GCF_000935625.1 Nanorana parkeri
CTTGTACAACTACAATCCATTATATTAAGAAGTTGACCTGACAAAGCTAAGCAGAGCAAAACAGCATGATGTTGAAATGGGCTTCCTCATCTTCAATTAATGGCTAATGCATTTTTGGAAAAAGTACCATCTTTACAAACTTAGATGATATCATATATGTAGAAAGATAGAATTAAAGAATTAGACATGCAGAGAATATATAACATGTGGAAAAGTTATGAGTGTAATAAATCTTGTTACCTAACTTGCATATAGTGTCTCATTGCTCACTAATGCACCCCTAATTGAAATTCATCATAAGAAATTAGGAAAAAGTTATAATAAAACGAAAGAGGATAGTTTATCCTTCACTTGATATATTCATTCATCCATAGGACCCATTGCTAGGTTACACAGTGGTGAGGGAAGGTTTATTCCAATAAAGGATTCAGGTAACATTTTCTTGCCAAATTTTTTTAACATCATGTTATGCCAATTAATGTAGCTCGACCTTTCACCAATCGTATATGGACTTGTCATTTCTTGGCAGCTGTAACTATTGTTGAGTATTCTTTACTTCAATTTCTTGTTGTATCATTATATTTTACTTTACATTCATAGTAGATTCAACATGGATTTTATCCTACTAACCTATTTTTTTAATACAACAGTTCTGGACCTGAATTATGCTGTACCTGCCTGATGCAGAATGTGCTGTTTATTTATATCCCAGTTATACCACTCTGCTCCTTCTCATTTTTCAAACAAGGGTGAAATCACATCTCTTGCTAATGCATGTTCTAGTCTGTGAGACCCAACAACAATTTAGGATCAAGTTGCGAGCATATCTACAACTGCTGCTGTCTTGGACATTGTGGTCAGTTTAGCTGGGAATTTTTTCCTTCTAGTTCAGTGGTAACTTAATCTGAAATAAAATGAGAAATATAATTTTCGAAAGTTTACAAAAGGGACATGTTGTGTCATGTCTATAAAAAAAATAAATAAACAATAATACGTTTCAGATACAGTTTTTTTGCATATGTCTTTCTGTATACATAGCATATGCATTTTAAGAGATATAATAAGTAAAATCATGACTACTCTTTAGGAGGATAATACTGCTGGACCAGTATGTCTGCTTCTATAGAATATTCTGTCTAATAATATACTTTATTAGCAGCCAGGCCTCCGCTTCCGGAAGGGTTGACAGAATATATGGTGATATTGCAAGCATTGTCACATACTGTCCTATCCACAACCTCTCAAACTGTACTATCCACAACCTGTCATCTAGACTGTTCCTTGCTATATCAAACTATAGCTAAGTGGTGGTACTACTGCATGTTCCTACAGTGGCTTGTAATGGGACATTATGATAGCTCAGGTGTCTGCCCTTATACCTACCAACTTTCTGAATTCAAAAAGAGGTATACCTTCTAGCACAATGTATATAGAGAATAGACAAACCCAAGAAATGTCCTCCAAATGAGGGACAGTTGGGAGGTGTGTGTGCTCTCTTTCTGATATGGATACTTTGGAAACATTTAATAGCATTGATGTGTGATCATATAATGTTACTTTGTAGAAATAAGTAGGAATATTCATTCAGCTCAAGGGAGGATTTACAGCAGTGTTTCCCAAACCTGTCCTTGTGTCCCACCAACAGTGCAGGTAACATCTCTTATGCATGGGTGGAGTAAATAGAATCTTATAAATGCCATATATTTACCTGTGTGGATTTAGTCCTAGCACGAACTCCTGTACAAGTTGAGGACATGTTTTTGGAAACCTACAAAGATTAAGGTTCAAATTTTGTGTTAGTAGGCATGTAATATATTCATTGTATCTGAGTAACTACTTTAAGAGTATGCAATATTTTAGCATGCTACTGTGTAAAAATAATTTCTGCACAATTTCTGACAATAGTCTTCACAGAGCTGTTACTGTTGGTGAATAGAGCAGAGACAACACATCATGAGGATGTATATATATATTTCTATGGAATTTTTTGTACTTGGTCTTTCTTGAGTTAAACCTCCTGAAGAACACAGAATTGTCCTGTGTATGCCCTGCACTGCTGCAATGCTTGGTGCGACAAATGACAAATCTGATGAACAAAATGCATTTTCTGTAATAGAAACAAGATCTTAGATTTATTCATTGGTGATCACATTCTAGCATATTTAATGGCTTGTATTTAAGCATTTGCTACTCATTAGCTATTTAAATTTGCCATAATAACATTATTATATGGGAAAAAAAACATCTATTTCAGAGGTTTCAGATTAACATTGCATTACAAATCTTTAGACAGGTAAGACTGTTCACACATAAATATTTCATCTGTGATTTTAGCTGTTTTCCAACAGTTCAACTTTAAAGAGAGAGACCTTGCTGTTTGCTGCAGCTTATTAAACCATATGCTTGTTAAAGGGGGAAGCTTTGACTTCATAGAATGTTTTCTCTTCTTATTAAATAATCATGACTGAATAAACACTAGCACATGGAGTGTGTGATATCTGCTGATGTTTTTGACATTTGTTAATAGAAGACTGTCAGAATTTATAGGTTAAATATTTTCCTCTGTTTTTCTGTACATATTTTATTAGCATTTTTGCCAATCTGCCAGTTAAAGTATTTATTCAAAGTATGATCTCTTATCACTTCAATGTGCAATGAATTCTGTTACTAGAAAATAAATGCATTGCAATGTATTGTAGACAGTCTAATGCTGATATTACTGTTCAAATTAAGGGCTGTTATGGCTTTTTCCACATTTCCATTATACATATATTATATCATCAATTCCCTTTTTGAGAGATAGTAAAATATTTTATTTATTTAATTGCAATAGTATTCTAATATATGCAGGTTTGTGTATTGTCACCACCTGAAGAGACAACCAGAGTGGTGAGCTGTGATGAGGTGGGGATCTAGGACACAATATATCTTGTGTTGTTGCAAGAGCATACACTGCGTGGTCTATTATATTGGATGCTGGAGGCACAGCATCAGCAAGAAGAGGAGGACTTCCTGCTGTCTCAGGGCCATTAGGACCCTTTCATTACTGACTCCATCCCTGGGAAGCAGCATTAGGTGGAGGAGGGGCATGTGGAGGGGTTGGGTGCCGTAGTGAGGAGGAGGAAATGGGGCAGGCTTCCAGGAGTATATTTATTACTCCCCAAACCCTGGAAGCTGTACATGGGATATTATTGTCACTGGGGTTCCTATGCCACCGAAATTTGTGGCGAGTGGGCTCATTTATGCTGCAGTGCCTGTGCAAGGACCCCAGAATTTGAGCCATGAAGGAGAGAGATCATTACTGATTGGCCACCCTTTTGAATCCCTGATGCAAGAAAGGGGATCCTGACACTTTCTGAGAGGGGACCTCTTGGCCCACTTTCCAAAAGGTGTCAGGATTCCCTTTCAGGTTGCTGAAAGGAGCAGCAGCAGTGCTGGTGGCTACCTCAGGGACGCTTTAAAGTCATCCTTTAGAACACATTGGCCAGGCCTGGCTGCTGGGAGCATTTACATGCATCATCTAAACAATATAACCTTGGATTACATGAGGTCCATGGCAGATGTGGGCAACCTTTGAACCGAGTGCCTCATGGACTTTTGGGTGTCCAGGCTGGAACAGTTTCCCAGCACACAATCAAGCTGCTGACCTGCCCTGCAGCCACTGTGCTGTCAGAAAGGGCATTTAGTGCAGCAGGCTGTTTTGTGATGGAGAAACCAATTCCCTGACACTGTTGACCAGCTCACTTTTATAAAAAATAAACCAGTCCTGGATTAGCAATAAGTACGAATCCTTGCAGCTAATGCTGATTATTTTTTTCTGTAAATCTGGCCCCATAAACATTATGATACATTACGGCATCACCATCTCCTTTTGCCACAGCTGGTCGGCCACCGTTACCATTACCTGCCACCATTCTAAGCTCCAAGAACTATTACCAATTTCTTCTACGACTGCTGACTTGGCAACATAAACATCTATTGCCACTGCTGCTAGTCTGCCACCATTGCTATGTCCTGGCACCCTGACAATCTCAGGTCATTGCTTTTGACCTGCCACCATTACCATGTCCTGCCACCATTGCCCTATCTTGCCACAGCTGCTTGCCTGCCACCATTACATTCCTGTCATGCCTTTTTTGCCCTATTCTGGTGTTCCAGCAATGCAAAGATGCCATACATATTTTTTCTGCAGCTAGGCATCAGCAGCAAATTGGTTTTCTGCAGGGTCAATCCTGCATTGTGCCTTAAAGTTTTCACTGTATTCTGATTATTAGGCACTGTCAAGGTGCCACAAACAATGTTTCCAATATTCAGCTGGTCCTTAGTGTCAAAATGTATAGTGTTTCCTGCAGAGTAAATCATGCTCTGTCTCCTAGTTTGCAGCTTATTATTATTGTGGCTATTGCCTCTCTGAAATAGTGTACTCTGCAAGCTGCCAGCTGCTGGTGTCTCTCCTGTTAAAAATTCAGCCAAGTGACATTATTGAAATACTGTGTATGGCATTAGTACAATATTCAGTGTTGAAATAGATACACTCTGAAGTTGATTTGTTTTAATTAAATGCTTGTTCCTCCTGTTGCAGCTTGCCAAAAGTGCTTAAATACTGTCTATTGAGTCACTAAAATGTTTCTTCCATTTTCATATTAAATGTATATGTGTCCCGCAACAGATTGTTGAAACATTGTCAGTGCAGTCTGTACAATATACCTCAGCTCTACTGATAAAAAATATATACTTTCTTTTGGTTTTTGTCCTGAAAAACTGCATAAGGCATGTGTTCCAGCAAATGAGGCGTTTTTTTTTGTCCACCATAGATAAATGCGGGAGGTGGTTTAGCCAATGAAGCCTACAAGAGATTGTTGGCATACTGAGTATGCAATGTATACCATATTCTTGTGAAAAATTTGAAAAATTAAGAATTCTTTTTTATAAATGAGGGATGTAGTTTAGCTAATAGAGCTTACAACAGATTGTTGGTATGAAATGTGTACTATATTCCTTTAATTTAAACAAAAATGTATACTTGAAATTGTTTTTATGCACTCCAGAGCTGCATCAGGAATGTGATTTAGCAAATGCAGCCTGCAACAGATTGTTTAAATACTGTGTAGGGAGTCTGTAAAATAATCCCTCCCTTTTATAGTGTAAAATATACACTTTGTTGTGGATATTTGACCTAAACAGGCGCATGTGGTGTATCATTTTAACAATGCAGCCTACTCCAACTGCTTAAATGCTGACTATGGAATCTGTACAATATTTTCAACTTTGGTCTCGGAAATAATAACATTTTATAAGAAAACCTGCCAATAATCTATTACACATGCTAAATATGTAATGCCAGAATAAAGTGTCGCTGACCCTGTTGGTGAGAGTCGTACTTGGGCATCTCCCAAGCATATAATATGAAGGCAAAAATATAATTGTGCAGTAAGTACATATATACAGTATATCATGTGCAATTCCAATCATTATAATGTGCAACTGGTGGCATAAAATTCTTCAAAAAGTTTACTTCAATTACCACAATATTCACGCCCAGGAGTACAAAAATAAAAGCAGGTATCGAAACAGAGATGTTCACTGATTCACTGATTCTGATTCACTGCACACACTGATGCTTGTACTCCTGGGAGTAATTATTGTCGAAATAATATTGTCGAATTATTGTCGAAAATGAAATGCACTTTGGAAGGATCTTTTGGCACCAGTTGCACAATATAAGGATTTGATTTGCACATTAAATATATTTGCTCATACTACAAACTGATATTTTACACATAACATATGCATGATTATTATGTAATTATTTTTTATACAGTTTTTATTACAGTTGCTAGTGATTTCAATTTAATTAACAAACTTTTTGGCATGGACATTTATTTTTTGCAGTGAATTTGCCCTCTCCACGCTGATCGGTGTTTTTAATATATTTTCTTTGCATTGGTTCATGTTCCCCATGATAGCGCCCAGCTTCCCAATCCCTTTGTTTGCTAAACCTTTGCATATGAGCCTCAAAAATGGCCAGAACGTTTATCCACCCACCCCACCAGCAGCCTCATACCCCCTTTAAAGCATCATTTTTTTTATATTGAATCTATGTCATGATTTGGCATGTATATGACTTTGACAGCAAATGCAGCTAAACTGCAGTCTGTGAAGGCAAACAATTCCTGTTATTCACTAAAGTTAACATAAATGCATAGCACATGTTGGGACTACGGTACATAGCAAGCACACCAATCCTCTCCTTACCCCAAGGTACACTCCCACCGAGCATACATGTCATATGTATAGTAATACAAATAAAACTAATGTGCAGCGTACAAAATACATAACCAGTGTGCAGTGTACAACAATAAACCTAACTAGTATCGGCCATTCCTACCCTAATGGGAAAAATATTGCATTCGTAGTCAGGTAGCCAATACTGTAGTAAGCATGAAGCAAAAACTAGAAAACTAGCAAATGCCTGGGTGGTGGTGGGGTGGTGGATAATCTATTACCCGCTACCAGTCATCCCATCAAACAATACCTACCCATTGTGGATGTGGTCCTTTCAGATGCATAGCCCAAGGCCTAGGTCACATCCAAACCCATTACATTGCTCCATGCAAATTTACCCCCCACAGTATATTGTTGCAATGGAAGGTGCAGCTATCGATCTGGTAACTACTACCTTCACTCCCAAATATTAATGTGCAGTGCAATGTTGCGATTGGTAGATTAAATAGCCATCAGGAATTTTAAGTGACAATAGCAGGCTTCACATTCCCCAGTGAGCACCCATCCAGGAGAGATGCCTATTGAAAATGTAACCCTAACTTTAGTTTGTGCCAATCAGACATTTGCTATTGTTTTTCCAGTGTTAAATAAAATCCACTTTACTAGACAAATAGCACAGTTTGGCACCACTTCTATATTATAACACAGCTATTCTGTTTTTTATCCATTCCCACTTCCTGCAACACGATGATAAAACTGATGGAGTGATTATGACAAGATCATTTCCGAGGTGAAGCACAGTATCACACAAAAGAAAAACAAATACTGTGGCAAAATGTGAGAATTTAAATAGACTTATGTTCCAAAACTTCTGGTGTACTATTACAGAAAAAATACAACTTCAGTAGGAGTTTATCATACGTACATTAATTCTGATTTTCAGGGTGCCAGTTATTTCTTTGAATTTCATTCTCCGAAACAAAACATCTCAATAAATGTATTCAGTAGATTACTTCAATTCCATATCTGTTTGAAGGTGTGCGGCATTCCAAAGTTTTTCCACTCTTTGGAAATGGAATAGAGAATTTAAAGAGATAATGATCTGTATGGAATATAGCTAAGGTAGCTTGAATGCATTCAATTTAGATGATGACAGTAGACTTCTAAGGCTGTAGATCTCAAGGATGTAATTTTTATTGCACATTCAAGATTTCTCTCATATGTGCATTGTAGGAAAATAAAAGTAGATGTAAATGCATTTACTAAAACCTCATATAATGTGCTTTAATATGCGAAAGCAACTTCAAAAGTAATTCTTAAAGTTTTTAAATATACAGCTTACATTAAAACAATACCTGGTAATCCTGCCATGTATCTCCTTTTTCAAACACTTACAGGGTGACCAAACTGTATCCCTTCTCCCAGTTGAGCTCCTGCATTGTTACTCTGTCACACACTCTCACAAAAGAGACTACAAGCGGACGTTGCCCATTGTACTGGCATGTTCCACTTTTGTTACCTTGAGGAAACCTGCCCTAAGAAAAGATGCACAACCATGTGGCTGGAGAGCATGTATGTAGACAGGAGTGGCTATAAAAGGTCAGCTTTGCTGAGATGCAGCAGATGAAAAAAACCAAAACAATATTTAAAATGACACTAAAGAAGTTAAATCTTAAAAATGCATTTAATTCCCCTAACTATTAACAAAAATGTAGCTTATTTGTTTATCCCTTACCTGTAGATCCTCATATTATCTTTAAATTGGTGCTGACACTGTCCTTCCTTCTGGAGGGTGGCTACTTGTGTTCCTCATGGTCCCTGTGTGTTCTATAAAGTAGCCACCGCTCCAAGCTCGCTCCCCTGATAGACTAAAACTTCAATACAAATTAGTAAACCAAATGTGAGATTGTAGTCCATCAAAGGAGCTAGCTTGGTGTGGTGGCTACTTTACAACACACAGGAACCATGGAGAACAAAAGTAACCACCCACCAGAAGGAAGGAGCTCCAGTTAAACAGTTGATTATACACTTAAAATACCTATGTATAAATAATTTTCCCTTGCAAGAGGATTTCAAATTCTGTTCAACCAGTCTTGTGAACCATAGTTGGCCGCACAGCAAAGCAGGGTCCTAGACCTTCCTTAGAATACACTGCAGTTGAGTAAGACTGACTCATCCCACCCTAGCCTGACTGTGCAGAGTAATATAGCCACAATTGGCTCAGAGTGCGGACTCTCACCCTCAGTCTTGCTGTGCAGAAGATAACAGTAAGCTAATATATTGACCAATGTGCTTACTTATGCATGTTGCATGTAAAAAAAAAAACTAAGTTATGTTTGTCGTGGATTTAATAGTTTTATTTTATCTGTCTCGAGTCTACAAGCAATAGGACACAAAGAAAACACAAAGAATAGATATGGCATAGATCATAGATCATATATCAATAAATATGAGAGGATTGATTTACTAAAGGCAAATAGTCTGTTCACGTTGCAAGAGATTTTTACCTAAGCTTAGTGAATGAGGTAAAGCTCTGCTAACTTCCATCATTCAATCATGTGCAAGCAAAAATATATTTTGTTTTATTTTTTCTTGCATGTGATTGGGTATTCTTTGCACAGTGAATTTTTACCGCATTGACTAAGCTAAAGGAAAATTCCCTTGCAATGAAAAGAGCCTGTTTGCCTTTAGTAAATTAACTCCTCTTAGAATTACAAACCACTTTGTCATGGGAATTTCCTGCAAATTATTGGGAATTTTTTTAAGCTGTACTAATTTATACAAGGGAAGTATACACTGAGTAGCCAGATTATTATGACCACCTGACGTTTGTAGGCAAATTAGCTATAATTCCGCACTGAAGTTGCTAGAGGGCCAGACCATTATAAATAGGGAAGCAGGTTGTTTACCACGACAGTAGAAGTGATTTTTTTCTGAAGATATGGGTAATGTCTGTTGTGTGTTTTTATAAACTATGGAAAATGCAACTCTAATATTAAACAGTGGCTGTTTCTAGCATATCTAGACAACATAACTCCATGGTAGGCGTTAGGTTTTTCCACCATGTGTAATTTTCCCTCACAATTTCACACCTGAGTAGTTCTGAACAGGAAAAACAGATCCCTTGAGTCAATGCAAGCCTTCAGTGGTGTTCAGTAACCAATGCGGTCATCAAGCAGAGAAGATGGGTATTTGCTTCGGCTCGACTGAGCTGAAGTGTCAGCCGAAGTGGGGAGAAAGAACACATGGTGACACATGAGAATAAAAGCTGGGCGGAGCCAGCCATGATCTCACAGCTGGCTCTGCTCAGTTGTAATGACAGATCAGCATCCCCAAATGACCTGGGGACGCTGAACTGTCATTAAATAACAACTGAGCGGAGCCGGCCAGCTCCGCCCAGTTGTTATTCATTGGCCGGGACCTGCTAGCTCCGCCCAACTGTTTTTTTCTTTTTCTTAATAATCTTTATTTATTTTGATAAATGTAATATTTATTTACATTTTTCAAAATATTTTTCAACTTTTTTTTTTCTCCTTTTTTTCACTATTTGCTATTCTGCTCGGTACCACGGAGGTACCGAGCAGAATAGCTGAGCCAAATGCCGCTATTCACTCACTGCCGTTCAGCCCCTATGTGATGTTGGATGCCCCAGATGTTGGATCGGAGTCCTTCTGCACTTCGGCTCAGCCGAACATGCAGAGCATGTTCAGCTGACTGAAGGATGCCAATGTACGGCTGAATCAGCCCTACTGAGCCGTAGTGAATAGCCGAACGTTGTTTGGCTCCCTTCACTACGGCTTGGTTATTCACTCGGCTGCCTTCAGCAGCTTTGTGAATAACTCCCTAAGTCTATCTTTCAGTATGTTTGGCATCATGCCTCTCTGTATACAGTTTTCTTAACCAAATTGTTTATTAGGAATCTGTTGCAAAAAAATCTGTTTCTTGGAGATTCTGCCAGTATCAACACATCATGTTACAGGCTGACAACGCTTACACACTGACTGGCATTTAGAAGCAATGTTGTCAGCATACCCTGTGGATTCCCTCAGTTGGATGTTGGGCTGTCTAGCTGATAGATGGCCAAAAGAAGGCACCCACATGGCAAGCTGGCAACCCTGCTTCTAATTGCCAGTCAGTGGTTTACCGTTGTCAGCCTCTGAAGGAAGAAGACACTCACACCTCTCCTCTCCCCGGCTGCAACAAGTGTTGGTTTTAAAGGAAGCCTGTACTGAAAGTAATATGATGAATTACATTGCTGATCTCCTTCTGAAGTCCCCGGACTGTTTCTGGCCTTAGTACATTCTGAGCTACTAACCCAGGGCAGGCACAGACCTTTGTTTCGGTTACACTAGTACTAATATCCATTTCCTATTTTATTGTAACGTATTAAACATACAATCTACAAATTTTCTTTCCTACAGTAATGATTTGCTGTAGAATGATAGGGGCACAAATTTAGTTAATAAATAATTCCTCAAACAATAAGGTGAAATCTTCATTTATAAAACCTCAAGGTGCAGGCATTCTGTGTAAATAATACAATATAAACAGACAGCGAAGAGTGTTTATATTGATCACGCTGATCTTTATCAAGGTCTAAATTGCCGCGTTTGATGTAAATTCACGATTCATGTTGAATTTTTCTGTTTGCTGTATTTATTAATGACTTTTCCCCCGTAGAAATCGATTTTGTGAGCTTTGAATTGAATGCACTCATATGTCCACATTATTCAGGATGATTTTCAGCCTCTTTGCAATTGTTATTTTCTAGATGCTCTCTGTATTTATTACACTTGTAATAGCAAAATTGATGGAGACTTAGGAATTTAATTCAGCAGAATAAATCTGCTATGCAAAAGTAAAGATAAAGAGCATTATGGGTGAAAGTCTTTACTAAAAAAAAAAGTAAACTGCAGAATTCAGTCCATATAATGTGGAGAGTCATTGAGTGAGGGGTACCCGTGTTCCTGGCATATGGGGATGTAATACATTCATCTATACTGTTTATACACCTGTATATTGTACACCTGATCCATATATTATATACACAAAGCTGGATGGTACATATAGAGGTGCAGCCAGTCTTCCTATTGCTGTATATTTTATGTATGTCAGTATATTATTTGTATATATAACTATATCTATATAAAGTATGTTCATTATATCTATGTCTCTCTGTATATATTCTCCATCCTGTAGTGTACGTTTGGGCATGGCGGGGTCTCTTGATAAATCCACTCCACCTTCACCCACTTTAACCTAAAGCAGGCCATACATGGTAGAAATTTGGGCCAATTCTTAAAGAACCAGCCAAAATTTACACAGTGGGTGCCCTTGTTGGTATGTTTCTGCCTGTCTGATCGAATGAGCACGTTGGAAAATTCTCAGCCGAACGGAGCTTGCAGGCAATTAGCTGCAAATTCAGTTTTGGTATTCTGAATATAATGCAAAACAGCAGGGCAGTCCTCCACCCATGCTTATAAGTGTTGACGGAGGAATCAGTTTTATGTTCTTCGTTCAGCCTGCAGGTTGAACGGAGAAATTATAACCGTGTATACCCAGCTTAAGACAAATGAATCAGAATTCATCTTTTAAGTCAACTGATACCTGATCTAAGGGTGCATTTTCCACATTATCCCTGTTCTTTGCATTGTTGTACCGAATAAGAGTGGTAGTTTAGGATTATTGCTTTGTCATTAATTATATTTAAATGTGAGTTAATTCCAGTTATTATAAAGGTGTAATAACCATAGATAGCTCTGAAACAATCTGGATTGAACACCAGGCTGCGATTGTTTAGTGCACCCTGTGCTGTTTTACTGGTAAACATGTAGTTATCATTGCATAAGCCCCTAGATTTTTTACTAGTAAAGGGTTTTATTTTCCTGCCGAGAGAAGCTGGAATCTCTTCACATGCACAGGTGCTAAACTGACTTGTATTAAACACTAGCCGATATGCTTTAGCATGAGGGAATTGGAATGTTCTTCCTCCATCTGTTTGCAGTAGACTGTTCTCTAAAACTGGCTGACCACCCACGTACTCACCCACGCACCCACACACTGACAATAATTAAATGAGACGACTACACTATTATAAGAAATCCCTGGCAAGCAGTTAAGGGAACTCTTTTATTGTTGGTATTTGCAATGCATATAACACAGAATGCATACTGTTGATTATACTTCTGTTCTCTAAAAAGTCCTATTTAAGCAGTAACTAAATTCACTTTTATGTTTCATTCAGAGTTTAATTTTTTCTGCTTAGTATACAAGAGCAACAGAGTTCCCCAGGTCTTAAGGATATTTTTTGTGAATTATTGTAGTAATAATAATAATAACAACAATAATAATAGTAGTAGTAATAAGTTTTGGGTTTACAAAGTAACATAAAAAAATATTTTGTTAACATTTTAAAGCTGGAGAAATGTATAGGTACAAATATATACTCATTTCAGTCTGCAAGAAAATGAGGCGGTTTTATTGTTTTATAGAAAAGGTGAGACCAATATACTACCTCTACCTAGTGGTGTTCCCCACTCAAGTTTCTTCTGTAACTAAAAATGCTTTAAAGTATCAAGTCTTTGAATGAGTTTATGAATATTACATAAAAAAACCTAAATGTAGGCACCATAGGGTGGCTAGACATATTTTTATTGTCCCCATGAGAACCCTGAAGCACCAGAACCTAGGTGTGTTTGGTGTACAACAGGGGCGTAACTAGAAATCGCAGGGCCCCATAGCAAAATTTTGTATGGGGCCCTGTGATTTCTAGTTACGCCCACCTGATAACCAAAACAGCCCACCTGAGGGTGACCCTGCAGAGTCCACCACAGACTCTCTATGGTGAGATCTGTAGGGTCTCAGGTGGGCAGTCAAGGCCTCTTACCTGTCAGCCCCGATCCTCTGTCCGCCTCCTTCTCCTCCACGGTCGCTGACGGGCTTCGCCTCCTCTGTCAGTGGGCCCCACCTCCTCCATCACGAGACCCCGCCTCCTCCATCCCTGGGCCCCACCTCCTCCATCGCTGCCGACGACTGGCCCAGCCACCTCCTCCGAAGCTGCTGGTTGTCACCGACTCAGCAGCGGCTGAGAGGAGGAACACGCGCTGCACACATCACTGACAGGTTGTCAGTGATGTGAATAGCGGCGTGTTCCTCCTCACAGCCGCCAGTGACAGCCAGTAGCCTGAGATGCCATAGCGAACCAGGCGGCCCGCACGCCATCAGGGGAATGTCCTCTTTGCGGTACTGAAATCTTAAACAATGTTATCAGCCCATACTACATCCCATACTTTATAGAAAAGGAGAGGGTTTTCTAGTCTTTTGTAGTCCTAACATACTTCCTGTCCTAGAGTGACAACACTCCTTCTCGATAGATATAGTACTGTGAGCGAGCATTTCTATTCTAAGACAGGAAGTATGTTATTGGCACCATGTGAAAATATTGGGATAAAAAGCCTGAAAAAATGAATGCAGCCACCACA
The DNA here is from genome assembly GCF_000935625.1 of Nanorana parkeri. Taxonomy (NCBI): domain Eukaryota; kingdom Metazoa; phylum Chordata; class Amphibia; order Anura; family Dicroglossidae; genus Nanorana; species Nanorana parkeri. Next base: position 1,937,695 of record NW_017306391.1, read on the forward strand.
TCTAAGGGCTGGTAAGAAGGGATGAACCTAAACTCCTCTCAACCCAGAAGGAGCTCCTCACAAACACGGAAGGAAGCTTGTTCCGTGTTGACCTATTAGCTGTGAGAGGGAAATTCCTCTCACAGCAAAGGGGCGGGATGAGGTGGCGTAATTTAACTTATATGGCTACATGCCTATATTTTGTAAATGTAATTTACCTAATATGGCTATGTAAGGTAAATTATGTCAGCACAAGTATCCCGCCCCTTTGTTTACATGCCCTATCTGCAGCCGATAGGGCACTTACTTGTTCGGAGGAGCTCGGGTACGGACTGGTCTGAACCTAAACTCATCCCTACAAGTAAGCTGCCATATATTAAATTGTTGTTCTTGGGTTTACGGATGCTTTAAATCCCGATCCTCATGCTTCCCTGTTGAGAAAATAATACATGATCCTTTCCAAAAGCATTTGACTGTTGTTTAAGAAGATGATAGGACCCACCAATGTGATCTTTGTCCTAGGCCCAATGGTATTTGACTGTTAATGGCTCATGAAGACTGCAACTAGAAAAAAAATAGTCTTAGACCTGAATCAACATTCTTTGAGGGAAGAAAATGGTATATGTTTAATCTGTAAACCAAAGAATAGGCTTTAAAATACCCATCTCAGTCAGGGTTTTTAAATACTCCCATTCGTTTGAAATATAAATGTTCATTTTACTGAAATGAATGCAATACAAATTAAAAAAAACAGATTAAAGAGTTTTATGATTAAAGTGGTTGCTTTTATATGTAATACAACACAAAAGAGGAAACTCTGCAATTGTACTACATTTCCTGTTGGAAGTCACATGCAGTTGAGGATTGCCCATTCACTTCAAAATGGTTAATGGTACACAGAGATAGAAATATCAAGTACACGTGCAGAGAATGCTTGCAGCAGAGAGCACCGTACAGCTGTAATTTTTTTTTCTTCCAGACAATGAAAGGAGCTCAGCAGGGGCACAATTGCAGGCACAGCTGCGCAATCCCTTTTGCTCAATAGAAGGCTCTGCACATTACGTGCAGTTTCCAAGCTACATTTAACACATCTGACAATTGTGAGAAAATAGTTATTGCACAAACCCATAATGGCCAGTTAGTCAGGTGGTATCGTGATTAGATAAATTGAAACAAGCTTTGGCATCTGCCATTTTTGTCCATTTCGTTGGGCAAACAGATTGTGGCTAGTAGGGGAAAATTAGTCGGTGTTCAAGAGCCCTGTGACATCGATTACATGGTTGTTATTGTATACATTATCTCCTTGCTTGTTTTATGCATTTATTCAAAGTCACTTTAGTCTGACTGAGCACATAAGTCACCAAAGAATCTGGTTTTCCTCAAATCAATCTCCGAATCTCACTATCTGCTGTGATGGTCTTGAAGGAAAGTAGGTAGCTTCAGTGCCACATGTGGATAAAAGAAAGGACAAGATCATGGAGCAATAATGAAAATGTTTATCCTCTTCTGGTGAACTATAGTATATGTATATTATGATTGCAATTGTAATTGATTTGCAGGAGAGTAAGGCAAACATTTTTAAAAAAATTGGCGATTTGCAAATCTTATTGTGAACCCTGTTAAAGAAAATGAGAGGTTAATCTTGAAAATCAGTTATTTCCATTTTCACGGCTAATTGGCAAGGGATTGTCAAAGGGCACAGGTAGCTGGGCACTGCCCTGGGGAACATAATACAAAGCAATAGAATGTTTTTTAATGATACCATTCGGCGGGGAGCAGCTTTCTTAATTTTGCTTAAAGTGAAACATTAAAAATACAAATTGAAATGCTTGCGGCATACCCTAATACAGCACATGAAGTGGTGCATCTGTATGATGTATACAAGCAACAGTGGCATTTCAGAAAGAAAAACAAAAACATTTGCCACTTAGGGACATTTCCTTGCTAGCTTGGTAAAAAACATTCCAAAAAATGGCATGGAGACCTACCTTCCGCCGTATAATATATACCAGACCAGGAGTGGACAACTCCGACCCTCCAGCTGTTGTTGTGACTCCCAGAGGCAGAGACATGTTGGGATTTGTAGTTACAACACAGCTGGAGGGCTGGAGTTGCCCACCCTTGTACCAGACCCTTATCAAGGGGTCAGGACCATATTTGCATATTTGGTCAATGCCATCAGCCTGCATTCCTTGCCCCTTTGTTTACATTCAGCTGCTGGCTGGAAATCTCTAGGGATTCATCGTTGCTTGCTAGGATGCTGTCAGCTGGCATCGAGGGGAGGCAGAGTCATGGCCCTGGGCGGGAAGCTTGAGCGGGAAGGGCTGACACGTCATTTAGTTTTCCCATTCAGTGAACAAGGTTTTGGGCAGTGGTGGAAGTGTGCTCATTCAGACAGCAATAAATGTTCTAATCCTTTCCTCCTCTACCCAAACCTAAAGACAACGATGGCTGGAGTTGGGGTTTAATTTGTCACTACACTCTTTACAGTTGTTACTGACTGAGCTGACCTTTTGTGCAGTGCATGAATAGTACAAATTCCTATGCACGAAGACTACTTTTGGACATCTATTAATAATGGGTATCCACCTTCGTTCCATCTCGACATCAAAATACTGGCAACTTTATCTCCACATTTGCCCTTCTATTTAATTTTCCTCCTGGTTTGTTTTGACACAGTCTATCAAGTGGAGTCTGTAGTTTGGGTATGGATTGGATGTGCTCTAGAGAGCATTGCAGGCTGCACTTTGCATTGATTCTCTCATCTCCTGCTCAGTCAGCTGTGAGTGAAGGCACTAAGGAAAGACA
>NW_017306391.1:1941919-1944213 GCF_000935625.1 Nanorana parkeri
CCAGGTGCCCCCCACTCCCCACCCGAATGCCAGGCTCATTATTTGATTGCTAAGACAATTCATCAGTAAATTCTTATGGAAAAGAACTCTCTGTATAAGAGTTGAGTGATACTTCATTGCCTGTATTTCATAGTTAAGATTTTTAGGATTTCATTTTCTAAACTGATTTATTGCTGGCAAATTCTTATGCTGAGATATTCATTTGGTATGCTACACCTTGCATAAACGGGCAGTTCAAAAATGAGTACTATAATTGAGCCCCTATTCATACTAGAGCGAAAGCATTGTTAGGTGATTTTAAAGATTTTTGCATGTTTTTGAAGCATTTTTTATGGATTTTTCTTGTTTTCAAGCTTCAGATGTTTGTGTTTTGGCTTGTGGAAAGCAATATCACCTGTGGCATGATATGCCATCTTCCTTGTATCTGCTTTTTGGTTTCTCTGTGTGATTTGTGGTGTCTTGTGGTATCAGAGCTCCCAGTCTGGGAAAACTTCATGCCCAATTTCCCCCAGGCTCTCTGCCGCCTGCCACGATTCTTGTAATGGGCATAACTGGGGTACTAGAGGTTCTTGAAGGCCCTCACCAGGTGGAGGAAAGTCTCCACATCCTGTATGGATGCTTCAGAATCCTTCATTTTGTTCGCAGACCTGAAGTTACTAGAAGGAGACCAGTTGCAAAAACCACACTAAAACACTTGTGCGTGCATTTTCAGGTGCTCAGGCCCAAAAATGTGTAGTTCTGCTTGAAAAAAAGCTCATGTTCTTTTTTGCACGACCAGCAGCAGCACGGCACTCAGTGGAAAACAGCCTTATTAGTGAATGGGCCTGATGCTGGGGAGGATGTAACTCCTGTGCACATGGGCAGGAGTTATATCATCAGTGGCCACCCAGTGGCCGAAGAAAATGCCCAGGAACCCGGAAGTGGTGGCGGAAGAGATGGTGGTGGTAGGGGACATAAGATGCATTGCAATAAAAAAACATGGGGCAGCTCTATCCTCTTGTCTCCAATCCCTCTGCTGGAACCTCGGTGTCTGGTAAAGCTTCCGCCAGAGCCTTCACTGAGCAATAGGTAAAAGCCGTCACTCGTAAGGAGATCCGTCCCTCCAATACTTTATTTGCAAAAATGCATAAAAGCAGCAAACAAACAAATGCTTACATGTTTCAGCCCCCAAACTGGGCCTTAGTTGTAGCAAGGAAACATCAAAACGGCCTATCTTAAATACAATAGTTCTTCACCCGCGGGGGTGGGCGGCGACATCTTTTAACCATTTAATCCACGTACAAAAGACGCATATCCCCTATATAAAATCCCCTATATAACATCACAACTTGTACATACAAAAAGGAAAACAATTTTGTAGTTATTTGTCAGTTCCACATATTACATAGTAAAAACACTTATGCAAATTGTAAAGTGAATAGGAACTTCCCGTTTGACATCACCACATTTGCATAAGATATAAGAAATAGAAAAGACACAATCCTAAAAACACAAAAAACACATAAGATGCATTGCAGTGCTGGAGAAGGGCAAACAGGAATGAGAACTAGCTATTGGGGACCAGCTAGAGAATGAGGAAATAAAGTTTAAAGAAGAAAAGTGAATTCACGTCAATCTGGTCCTCCTAATCATAACAGGAAAAAAAAAAAAATGTTTTATATCACTTTAATATTCATATTGTATATCAACTATTACTACAATGTATTATAAAAAAACCCATATGTTTGAATCTCTTGTAAGTCATTCCTGTTGTTTGCCTAAACAGCTAAGCTCTGTTAAGACATTTTTTTCCAACAGCATTGTTTCTAGCGCTCGATTATGTGTACTGTTGCACCATAAATCATTAATATCTTCCGAGAACTGTGGCAAGCCATATGGTGCCATTTTTCTTAGTGTACCCACAAACCTGCAAGCAATGCTAAAGCAGCTAGGGTTAACCAGGCCTGGCGAGCCATCAAAATGGATGCACACCTGGCAGCACACAGGCACAGATGCTTCAGTAAAAAAAAATCTGGTCTCATAACAAAATACATTGCATGCTGGAGGCAAACATGTACTGATAAAGTGCCATTTTTCTTTTGGAACTGCTGCAAAACCCATTGGCCACACCGATGTGTGTGCTTTTCTTTTTGTATAAAAGACTGGCATTGTTTTACATAAAAAGAATCACTCCTAAAAGCCGAATTTAACCCCACATGATGTTCACAGACTATGCTGACTATAGTATGCATTTTTCCTTATAATGCATTGTAGTGGCTTTTTCTGCCACTAACACAATATCTGCTTTATTATCT
>NW_017306391.1:1944241-1944496 GCF_000935625.1 Nanorana parkeri
ACATGATTTGCCATTGAAAGATAAGGGTTAAGGTTTATAATATTTTGCAACAATAACTGTGGTCAGTGATACACGCTAGTGCATTTGTGCTTTCACAGCAGATTGTTTTTAAAGTAAACCTTGAAAATTGAAATTAATAATTAGATAAAGTCATAATCAAAGGCTAACTTCAGGGAAAACTGCATATTGAGTTGTTAAATTGTTAAGTAATTACAAAGATGTATTTAGTTGAAGTTATGTGCCAGTTTTGACTTT
>NW_017306391.1:1944508-1958009 GCF_000935625.1 Nanorana parkeri
CATATAAATAATCTAAAAAGTCTACACACCCCTGTAAAAATGCCAGATTTTTGAGGTGCACCTTTAGTGACCTCTTGTAATTTGGCATGTGGCTGTGTTCAGAATTAGCCAATCACATTCAAACTAATGTTAAATGGTAGTCAGCATACACCTGCCATCAATTAAAGTGACTCTGATTAAGCCCATATAAAGTTCAGAAGTTCTAATGGGATTTTTCTGACATTTACTCAGTTGCCTCTTAGAGCAAAAGCTATAGTCCGCAAAGAGCTTGCAAAGCATCAAAGGGATCTCATTGTTGGCAGGCATCAGTCAGGAGAAGGGTACATACAATTTCCAAGGCATTATATAAACCATTGAAACACAGTAAGACGGTCATCAACAAGTGGAGAGAATATGGCACAACAGTGACTTTGCCAAGAACTCGACATTCCTCCAAAATTAATAAAAAAAGAAAAGAAAACTAATACGGGAGGCTGCCAAGAGGCCTACAGCAACAAAGGAGCTGCACGAATTTCTGGCAAATACTGGTTGTGTATTACTTGTTATCTGAATTCTTCATATGTCTAGGCTGTGGGGTATGGTGGTGAGACGGAAGTCTTTTCTTACTAAGAAAAACATCCAAGCCCAGCTACATTTTGCAAAAACCTACATCAAATCTGATAAAAGCATGGGAAAACATGTTATGGTCTGATGCCAGGATTGAACTTTTTAGCCATAAATCCAAAAAGTATGTTTGGCACAAAAACAACACTACGCATCACCAAATAAACACCATACCCACAGTGAAGCATAGTGGTGGCAGTATTATGCTTTGGGGCTGTTTTTCTTCAACTGGAACTGGGGCTTTGGTCAAGGTGGAGGGCTTATAGACAGTTTCAAATCTCAGTCAATTTTGGCACAAAACCTTTAGGCCTCTGCTAAAAAGCTGAAATAAAGGGGAATTTCACCTTTCAGAAAGACAATGATCCAAAGCGTAACCCCAAATCAACAAACGAATGGCTGCACTAGAAGAAGATCGAAGCTTTAGAATGGCCCACCAAGAGCCCAAACCTGAATCCAATTTAACATGGTTGGGGTCACCTGGAGAGGACTGTGTACAGGAGATGCCCTTGCAATCTGAGAGATTTGGAGCACTTTTGCAAACAATAATGGGCAAAGAAGATTCCCAAGGCAAGACATGCCATGCTGATAGACTCCTACCCCAAAAGACTGATTGTTGTCATAAGATCAAAAGGTGCTTCAACAAAGTATTAGTTTAAGGGTGTGCATATTTATGCAACCATGTTATTTTAAGTTTTTTATTTTCATTTTTTCCCCCTTTAAAGATTTCAGTTTGTTTTTAATTGAATTGTACAGATTATAGGTCACATTAAAGGCGGAAAAAATGTGATTTATCATGCTCTGACTTTTTTTTACATCTCAAACACATGGCATTATTACAGGGGTGTGTAGACTTCTTATAGCCACAGTATGTGTGTGTATATATGTCATATATATGTAATATCTCCCAAAATATCCTATTTTTTTAAATTTCTTCACCCTTTGCCTTCTATGACCATTCATGATGGTAAATTGCAAAACAGGTGTTCTGCAAGCCACCGCAATCATAGCAAGGAGTGTTTAACCAGTATAATCAGTTCATACGTGATTAAACAAATTATATGCGTTGCCTTGTATTACTACACCTGTGTGGTATTATAACCATAGCAGTAAATAATTGTTACTGTGGCCTTCGCAGCTCTCTGGATAAGATTTCTTCAGTTACAATAGGCTTTCATCAATGCGTTCTACATGGGCCATTGTAATGTTCTATATCTGCACAGTTGGAATTCTGTACAGCCAGATTAGTGATACTTTTCTTTCTGCAATAAAGATACATAGTTTGTAACTAATTATCAGTGGCTTTGAGAAGCCAAATAACTAATTTTCACATCAAAACTTTGCTGTTTTGTTAGATTCATAGCACTAAATATGGAAGCAAAACATTGTTTGATATGATTTACTAAAATTAACACACAGCTTTAATCTGCATTAATCTACTGCAATACTTCTGGTTTCACATTATTTTAGGGAAGTATGATAGTACAGTAATGCCTCGTTGCACGAACGCTTCTGTTCGCGAACAGGAAATTCGGCAAAATGTTGCTTCCATTTGCAAACTCCAAATCGGGTGACGAACACGACCGCAGCCATCTTTCCCGCTCTGACACGTGGTCGTGGCATCCTCTAGTCGAGATCGCGGTTGCAGACAGACCTGTGCACACTTGCTGTGAAGCTTTTGTGTGCTTTTTAGCTCATACAGTACTGTACAGTATTATTCAATCCAGCATGGCTCCAAAGAAAGTGCAGAGTAAGCATGGTGGTAAAAAGAAAGTGCAGAGCAGTAATGAAGGTAACCAGAAAGTGCAGAGCAAGCATGGTGGATATAAGAAAGTGCAGAGTGGTAATGAAGGTGACAAGAAAATATTGACATATGGTTCAGAACGGATTAATTTTATTTACATTGAACCTTATTGGAAAATTTGATTCTGTTCGTAACCAAAATCAGTTCGCGACCACGTTCGTAGGGGTCAGAACTGATTAACCTTATTTACATTGAATCTTATGGGAACATTTGATTCGGTTCGCGACCAATTCGGTTCGCGACCAGAATCGTGGAACGAATTAAGTTCATGAACCGAAAAACTTGACAAATCATTAAATTAAAAAACTATAAAAAAGCACTCATATTCCATTGTCTAGTGGTGATATCTTTCAGGGTCACAGGTATTGCTGGTAATGGGAATGCTGTATCTTAGGTCTGCATAACTACCCCCAATTGTAATGGATTAGAAGGTATACTACTTCCTAAAATACTAATTGTCTGTTTGGTGTTTTGTTAAAACTAAGTCTTAGAGTGCTTAAAAGCAAATCTTTTATTTGACCACATATTTTTTTGGGTGGATACTTGGGTGTATTTGGTGAATACTGAATTACAGAAACAGAAACTACAAATGTGGGAGTTTCAGAATTATTTTTTGGCGCACTGTGTTTGCTGAGGGATTAAATCCGGCAGGGCTTATTGAGTTGAAATAACAAGCATTTTATGTAAATAAAGAAAGCTAACATTAAGTATATCTATTCTAAAGTCGTCATACTTGTCACAGAGTTACATTTGTTTAATTTGAAATAATTGCTTCCTTTTTCTATGGTGTTGATCCTCCAGAGGATTTATGTACGGTACAGCTGTGTTGTCTGATAATGCAGGATGTGTGCATGCAGCCAAATGTAGCAAAGCATTTCACCACACGCTATGATTCACTGCATTCTATTGCCAAAAAATGTGGGATCCCACCAACATATTATATTTAGAGAACAAACGGGCTTTTTCAGACTGATGCATGTTCTAGGTTTATTTTACATCCGTGAAACGTGTACTGATAATATACGATTAAATACATTTCAGTTTGCTGTAATTGTATTGGTGAGTGATGCTGTTGGTTACTGCACTTAGCTTTTCTCACTTGCATTAACAAACACTGTAACTCATTGGTTCAAAATGAAACACACCTTCCACTATGACTCCCATTGTTCTCTACATTACAGATACTTTCTCTTTTCATTAATACACTTCCTGTGATTTTCATATTTCAGAGTGAGCATTGTACAGCTCTGTCTAATTTATAAATGGTTCCTGTATTAATTATATTGAGCTCAGAGTGACTCTTTATGCCCTGATGAAGAGACCCTGCGTAGTCTCGAAACGTTGGCTCTTGTGATTGTGTGACGTCTATGTCCAATAAATGGACATGTTGGATGATTCTACTGAGTGCTGATGATTCCTCTTCCTACATTGCGTCTGCACGGTGCCATCCGTGTTCATCACTACAAGCACCATTGTCTACATAGGCCTTGATTGCTGCAAGGTGTGCGGAGGATTTCCCCTTCCTTCCAATGCACTTTGACACCAACTATTGTAAGAGTAACCGGCAGATCCCACAATTACATTTTGGGGTTTCTTCTTTCTGGAAAAAAATGGGCTGAATTTGCTGGACTGGCCAGATCTGGAAAAATTAGCAGTCAATTGAAATTCATGCCACTTATTGATTATTTTTCTTACAGTGGATTTATTGGTTTTAAATCATTTTGCATTTTTAATCCCCTGCCAGACTCATAGGCATCCACAACTTTCCTTCTGGGGGCCTTAGAAAGCTCTGTTGATCTTGGCACGACGAAACCACACATGTCAATATCGAAGAGAACAAAAGACCCTAGATATCTGAGGTTTAAATAACACAGGTTCCACCTGCATACTACCTAGGTAGGTTATAATCATTGCCACCTAATCTGGAACACCTGATTCAAATGGAACTGGTTTAAAGAGGTGATAAATGTATATAGCGGCCAGGGATCTGAGGTCACCAATAGTGAGACATTTTGTCAACTTACATAATGGACATATCGGCGGACTTCGTTTCTTTGCACTGGACAGGGTGCACCAACCTAGACGTGGCGGGGATTGGGATAAATCTCAATAAATGTATGGGTGTACTTACTTTTCCCACATGACAAATCTGCTCTATTGTTCATTTAGATTATGAGAATGGATTCACCATGTCAATTTTATGTGTAATTTCTTCAAGTATAGCTCAGTTTTCTGTAGGTACTGTTTTAATAGCAATTAAATGTTTGCCTATTCATATATGTTGAAAAAGTCCCATAAGGTGTACTTACTTTTTCACATGACTGTTTAACATTGTGAATATGAAATATACACTCTGTTGTTTTCAGCTGTACATGTTGTTCTTTGTTGATAGTCAAAGCACTCATTATTATCAGAAAAGATGTATTTAAATACACTAAAGGTGCTACAGGCCTAAACAAAGAGTAGGATCTAAAATAAATGACAGTTGCAAAGCTGTGTTAATTATGAATAATCAACAACATTTTGACAAAAAATCTCACTACCCACTGTAACATTGTTCTAGCTTGTCTTCCCAAATATCAACTAACTTGTTGGGTCAGGTTTGTGAAACACAATCATATTAATGCAGACATTTCTCATTACTTTTTCTAACGCTTATCTTATTTCATATATAAAGAAATTAAATTCTGCATAGCCACTCCGTATCACAATTTGGATATGTGCTTTCAATAAGCAATTCCACAGGTCTCTGTCCATGGTGCTGAGTATACAATACATTTGTTACACCCACTTTATTCATAGAAAGTTCATAGCATAGTTCACGTTCAGTTCTTGTTCACTGTGGTGGTCGCTATGGCAACACATTCACATATACTTTAATTAGGAATTAGCATTTCAGTGGGATTGTCCTTGTAATGCTTTACATGTTGACCAGACAATGTGCTGTCAAAACCGACTGATAATCAAAAGCAATTTTTCTCATGTGGATAGGCGATAATGAAAGAATTATTTTATGTTATACGTATGTGTTGAGGATTTTGCAAAACTCTGAGAGTAGATTGACAGTCTACTGTCTACTCTGTGTTTAAAGCAGTTCACATTATTGACATTGTTAACGTACATTGTGTGTGTTGCTATATGTCATTGCTTAAAGTACAGATCCTAAATCCAGTTACAATGTGATGCAAGCCTCAAAAAGTAAAACAAAAACATTTCTTTTATCTCCCAAAGTGAGCCACATGCTTATTCATTTGTGTCTCACATGTTCCCCCTCCCAGACACTGCAGCCCCGGGGAGGGAGTGGGAGGTTTCAGCAACAGAGGCAGTGCTGTCAATCCAGAAAGAAGTGTAGCTATAGAAGACAATCATAGAGCTACAGAGGACAACTACTCTCAGCCAGATAATGCCAAAAATAAGCCTTGAAGAGATAACATTAGAGTCCTTGGACTCCCGAAGATCTCAAAAGGAAATCACCCACTCCAATTTGCTGAAATTTTCTTCAAGAACCTCAAGGGCCTTGATTACGTCTCTCCCACATGTGTGGTTGAGGGAGCACACCGTGTCCACAGGCTGCCGGATCCCAGGTGCCAGCTCTCGGTCATTCCTTGTGCGCTTTCTCAACCAACTACTCATCCTTGCACCTGCCCCCACCTAAGTTGGGTGCAAATATTGTCTTATTCAGGGCTTAATTTCGACATTGCTGTATAAGCAAGTAAGCATTATTTGCTTGTAAAGGACAGCCACTCTGTGACTGTGTAAGCTATCTGTATCCGTATGTTAGAAGCATTTGGATTTGGATGAACTTGCTGAATGACAAAATTCTGTTGATTCGGCAGTTCGTCTGAATCCGAAATAACAAATTATTATATGCCCGAATATACGAAAAATATATTTAGGCATATAGTAATTAGTTTTGTTTGATCACCGCCATCTTGCTGCTTCCAAGATGGCGGCGCTCATACATGCGTATGGCTTTGCCCGACGCCATGTGACGTCATGCGTCCCACCTCCAAGATGGTGTGTTCATGCACAGCACGTGCCGGTGGCCAATATGGATTTCGGATTTGGGGGTTCATTACCTCCGAATCCAAAACAGCATAAATGTTAGTTTCATCAAACGAAACAAATGAAAAGGTTAAGGTTTTCCCTTTTCATTTGTTTCCTCCGAAACAAGTTTTTATGCTGTGCACATATCTACTAATTTTAAGGGGGAATTCTATTTGCTTCCTGGAAACTTAGTTTTCATTTTCCATTATACCGTGTTAAGCTGAGGGAGAGGAGTGGCTAGCCGCAGGAAGAACAGTTCAAGTGCCACATTACATTATCTCAATCATGGCAAAAATGTGTTTGGTTTTTTTTTCCCTTGAGTGTTAAGTTCCTTTATTAAATTCTTCATTTTAGATGTATAGTAGAAATATACTTTGATGAACATTTTAAAAGTGGACACAATAATATTGCTAATTCTTTTTCTGAATTAATTAATTTATGCTTGTGATATATATTTCAAATTAGTGCCCCGTTGTGCTGCTTTGTGGAAGGAAGAGAATTGTTTCTGGCGGAATCATGTCCATATATAAGTGTATCTATCACCTGACATTTTGCTTATCCCTACGATCAATTATGTTTTCCTTTTTAATTGGATATTGATTACTGCAAGAATAATGCAATGAGATACAAAAAAAGCCTGTAGGTGCTGGGAGATTTGTGCCATTGACAAGTGTATTGGGCTCAAAAGAGGTTTTAACAAAACCACTGGTGCAAGTATCAGACCTGGGGGGGTGGGGGGGGGGTTGATGGTACCCCTGGGGCAACAGGGGTGGGCATTAGAGCCCTCCTAACCTACCTATCTGTACCATTGGCCTGGCTGGCATCCATAGCATTAGCTCTCACATGCAGGGCCCTCCTAACTATCTTGTGTTGGTTTGTATTGTATCTGAAATGTCTTCCTTATATTGTAAAGTGCTGCACAAACTGTTGGAGCTATATAAATCCTTTATTATTATTATACAGGATTTATATAGCGCAAACAGTTTGCACAGCATTTTCCAAAACGGAGGGAGACAACACAGTTACAATACAATTTCAGTGTATAATAATAAATAATGATACTACCCATAGTTTTACTAGTTCCTGGGTGGACTGATCTCCCAACAGTAGCTTCATAGTTCTGGTGCTCATGTCATTAGCAGAGAAGCTTCTCCTCTGTTCTTCTCTCCCAGTAACTACTCTGACATCAATGCTTTGGTGAGGTTATTCTTACTCCCACTGTCCATCAATGTAAGGGGGTAGTTTTCTTCCCACTCTATGGAGGCATTCTTCCTCCCAATAAAAATGTTTTGCTAATAACTTAATATACCCTGAAATTGATGTAATCCAGTGATATAGTGTAAAGTGCAGTGCTAAGAAAATTGTATTTTAATGATGTTTTACCCATTGTCACAGAACTAATCATTAGGATTTACCTTAACATTCAAACTTGCATCTTCAAAACCGTCCGTATATATTTTGCGATAATTGCCATTGCATTCAGGGCAAAAGTGTATATACTTTCGCTGTACACAGCTTTGCATTCAACAAATCCAAATGTAGGGTCTTTTGTTATTTGTAGGAGTTAATAGGAGTTACTGTTGCTGATTGTTCTTGTATACAATACAGTATACAACGCACAATACTCTGCATGAGAGCCCTAAGTTGTTACAGGGTACAGAACTGTACCTGCCACCTTGTATTTAAATTGGAATAGACACCATCAATACAGCTGGATCTAGTATCTACGTTTCATAGGTGACCACCACCAATCCATCTCTTTTGGCAGCTGCACAAGCATTAGGCTATTCCCATTGTCAAATTTCTGCAGTGCTTTATGCAGCTTACTTATTCACAGGAATTGAACGGATGCCTTGTTATAGTTTTTTTGCATATGCTATAAAATGAATAACAAGAGAAACAGCAGTGAAATATTGTCAATGAAAAGCACAATCAAGTACAGTGATACCATAGGGTAAAATATTTTATTTACTATCACAATAAGCATTAACTCACTCCAACATAATGGCAAATGCAAGTGTGAGCAGCATTTCTTCTGCTGGACAAAATAGGATTAGACAGTATTTTCAGTAGAGGTATTATGCCAGCTCTGATGACTATAAATCCAACAAAGACATTAGAGATAATGCATACCAATATATGCACATGCTGATAAGCTGTTTACTCACATTTGTTATTTCAGGCTTTACTGACCTCCATCAATCATATGCTGTATCATCTCTGCAAAACAGACTACAATTATAATTTCATCCAGCAGAAACTCCTTGCGCATAGAAAATCATGCAGTGTGTTTGGAAGCAAAGAAACCAATCCTGTGACTTGGAGAGATTTTATTCCATTGTAGTATTAGTAACAAAAAAGTAACAAAGCAAAAATAGTTATGAAGCTATATCAGGCACTTTCTCAAAATGGCTACATGTGGAATTACCATTTTTCTAAAATTAATTCCATATCATTTATTTATTAAGACATTTCTGGTCTCAAATTAATACAATACCCAATCATTTATTCTACTTTTAGGCCAAAACAGTGATCTAGATTTAATTGCCTCCAGGCAAACAGCTCATCCACAGATGCAATTTATATATGCGAGCTGTTTTATCTCCCAAAGGATTTGTACTTCCATCCATCCAGTTTTGAGATTTACACAGCTCTGCCATACAGCACAGTTCAGCTTAGCAGGGTAGGGGACCTGAACTTTCTCTGCCTCCGTTTAACCTTCACTTACGGATCTCCTCCCCACCTCCTTCCTGTGATTGGACAGTAAAATGGGAAGCAACACATTTATAAGCTCATTCCTCTGTTACTCTGCTCCAATCAGTAAACTCCTTGCACTGCAGCACACATGGCTAGCTCATTGTACTTCTTCTCCCTCCTCCTGTCTGCTTTACGATAGACATAGAGAAGCTCATACCATGTCCATTTCATGTATTTCATGTGCTTACATTTAACAAAATACATTTAATGATGCATTAATAGTTACAAGTCATTTACTTGGTCAACTAGGTCAACACAGACCTCCCCATACTAGGGGCTCACAATGTTATATTAAAAAATAACAACTGGGCAGAGCCGTCCGTGACGTCACGGCTGGCTCCGCCCAGTTGTTATTCATTGGCCGGGACCTGCAAGAAAACTCTCGCAGGTGCCGGCCAATAGGAAACAGCTGTGCAGAGCTAGCTGTCACTGCTAGCCCTGCCCAATAGTTTATTTTTTTTAATTATTTTTTTTTAATTTTTATTTATTTTAATTTAATATTTATCTACATTTCTAAAAATATTTTTTCAACTTTTCCCCCCCTACTTTTTTCACTATTTTTTATTCTGCTCGATACCACAGAGGTACCGAGCAGAATAGCCGAGCAAGCGGCATACGGCTATTCACTCACTGCCACGAGTGAGCTGCCAGAGCTTTGGCTCAGCCGATCCAGATGTTGGATCGGCTGAGTCGAAGTCCTTCTGCACTCCGGATCAGCCAAACATGCAGAGCATGTTCGGCTGACTGAAGTGCAGCCAAAGGCAGCCGATGTATGGCTGAAATCAGCCGTAGTGAATAGCCGAACATTGTTCGGCTCACTTCATTCCGGCTCAGTTATTCTCTCAGCTGCCTTTGGCAGCTTTGTGAATAGCCCCTAAGTATTTCTTTCCTATGCTCCATAGCTCCATCTAGTAGCCATAATACTGTATTACATTACATTCGACCTGAAATGGAAATATACTAAGAACAGTCTTTTTTTGCCTCCATTTGCAAAGAATGAACATTCAAAGAAATGTGCAGGTAAAATATCTCTGCAAATTGTTTATAAATAAACTAGAAATTAGCTTTTACTTAAAGAATTAGTGTTTTTAAAGAATTAGTGGATTCGGTGTGGTAGTGTGCTTGTTCAATCTAATGTTTTATACTTATAAACATTGATACTTTACGTTTCCTATAATGTCCAGAAAAAAACAACTATAAAAGCTAAAAAAGCAGCTGCCATTATAAGTAAAAAACATTTACTTAGTTATGTCAATAAAAATCCATCCTGAATTATCTAGATGATCCCCTGCGGTATGGCTGGGCTTTTCTTGTAAACATACAGTATATTTTCCTCAAAATAATTGCATTTTATGCCATGATCTTTCTTTGTTGTGATCGTGTGGCAGTCACACCTTCCAAACACCATTTCATGTTTATTGCAAGCCTACAGCTGCCCATAGACTCAAAGAAGTTTAGTGGTGGTTACTGCAAATGAATCCCCGTATTGTGTATACGGAATCTTCTGTGTCCCCAGAGATGAGCTGTCACTCAGGTGGTCCTCAGTGAACAAATCCTGGTTTAGCTGCAAGAAAATCTATAACAATCCTGAAAAGTGGGAAAACAAATGTGATCTTACAAGATTTGTACAACCTTTTAGCCATTTTACTGTTATTTTCATATCTCATTGGAAATAATTGTCAATTGTTTGATAAAATGTATCCTTATTCTGGTGTATAAGGTTCGTGAATTGAGCCTATGACAGCATGACTTGGAGTAAAAAAAATAAAGTAATACATTTATTTTTAACTTAGAATCTAGCTAATCTATGAGTATAATAGAAAAACAAATTTTTAAAAATTATTCATTCTCCTTTTACTTGTAATATGCACATTCAATTAATGTTACTGTGAGTAATGAAGGCAATACAGAAAGAGATTTTTTTATTTTTTATTTTCGTTTAGTATATTTAGTTTAGATACAAACAGTAATCATCCAATAATGTGCAAAGGTTTTAGTTCTAGTGTACATGATGGGGAATTTGAAACCAGCATGTTTGACTTAGTGAACTTTCTACTCTTTTTAGTAAATCAATGCCATTGACTGACAGTTCCTCACATGATTGTGTGTGGCCTGCTGCAATATTCTGAATTTACACATGATGATTCGAGTCACAGTGTGTGCTTTGTGATTACTGGATGAAAGATCATTATGAAACACCATACTTCAGTAAGTCACAGGGGTCTTTGCACTCCTGGGGGTACTCCTGTTCCATTTCTCAATGACTGATGTGTGATGCCAACTGTTTAAGCCAGACATAGTAAACAAGTACTGGGTGCTGGGAACAGCACACTCACCCTACCTGCTGCTTCTTGAATGGTTCTATCACCCACCCACTTATAAATTGTATCTTCAATTCATTATCTTGGGTATTTTTCCTAAATGAGTTGGCCACGTTTCAGAAAGCCATCATTTTAATGTATTGCAAATGGAATATACATAATGATATGCAAACCATATGAGCTGTAGACAGCTCAAATGTGATATTTTTTTATTTTTTTTAGACAAAAGAAAAGGGAGAGGGAAAAGAGTGAGCAAAGGGCAGAACAGTGTTATTAAATGTGAGGAGAGCAGAGGGAAAATGTCACTGCAGTGAACATTTTAATGAGTATGCTGCTAACACGTCTTCACTCACCTGTACACTTTACATAGTCATTCTGCAAGGAACAGCTAAGAAGATTGAAAATGTTAAAACTTCCCTGTCAAACAGCATGTTTAATTGACCTAGTAATGTTACAGTTTAAATGGCAGCTTTCCTAATTAACAATATATATAAAAGCAGGTTGTGCCGTGTCACACATTATCAAGTATGATTTTTTTGTCTGTGAATTTTTGATGAAACTTTAATGTTGTTGACAGTTTTGTACCTCCTACCATTATATGTGTTTTAGCACATCTCAACAGCCCTAATCCTTTGATTTTCCAGTGGCAAAAGAAAGGATATCCCCTTTCTTTAGGGAAATCTCCCCAATGGGACACATTTCCTACTTTCCGGAGGAAAAGAATTAAGCAAAATTACAGTTAAAGAATGCTAAAGCGAGATATGGGGGTCCAGCTGGGTAGCTCTTACCAGGATAGCAGAGTAGGCACTACAGTAGACTGCTGCCTGTGATGCAGAAGAAAGTAAGCAAAATAGTCAGAAGGTAAAGAATGGTGTGGTGTAGGGCTGCAACAACAAATCGATTATAACCGATAATGAGAATCGTTGGTAACGGTTCTCATCATCGATTAGTTGGTTTTCGATTAGTTGCCGCCGCTCTGCTCCTCCATTCTCCTCCCCACTGGTGCTGGTTGCAGCGGTCTGTGTCCCTTGCAATCTCCGCTGCTTTCCCGGCCTGTATTGGCAGAGGCAACAGGGACACAGACCACTACAACCGGCACCAGCGGGGAGAACGCTGTGACTGTATTCCCCCGCTGCCCCCCGTACCTCCGCAGTTGCCCCTTATCCCTCTGCTGCTGCCCCGGTCCTTCTCTGCCCCTGTGCCTCTGCTACCACCCCGTTTCACCTCAGGCCCAGCCTGTTTCACCTCTGGCCCGGCCCGTTCCTCCTCAGCCCGGGCACGTTCCAAGTTTGTGCAACACTAGACACAATTTACATATATACTGTATATATATATACATGTATGTATATATAAAAGGTAGGAAAAGTCCTTTTCGGTTTCGGCCTAAAATTTTTTGCTACAGGAGGTGTGTTGCGGTGCCATTCATTTCAATGAATCCCAAATGCACCTCCCGTCCGCAATGTGATTGCCCGCACTGGAACACGCGGTACTGCAATGCCTTGCGTTCCAGTGCAGTATGGTTTCAAAAAAATGTGCACACCATTTTTTTCTAAAGAAAACTTTATGTCTGTAACGCTGCATTTGTGTATTTTATTTTAAATAAATGACGGTAGTGGTAGCCCTAGTGGTATGTCAGGAAGGGCATCCAATATGGGGAGCTGACTGTGCTACAGTTGTACTATACAAAGGATGCAGGTTGTGCTGCAGTGTGATATAAGTGTACTGTGTCTTTTATATAGGATCTGACTGTGACAGGTAAGAGATACTACATTTGGGTACAGTGATTAATGTATAGAAGTGCTTATGAGGAGGACTCTAATGTATAGGGAGCTCCTGATGTAAAAGAGAGGTCTCTGATGTATAGGGTGGCTCTTGATATGAAGGGAAGGGCTTGGATGCATAAGGAGGCTTAAGATGTAAAGGGGAGAACTCTGATGTAAAAGGGGCTCCTGATTTGAAGGAGAAAATACTG
>NW_017306391.1:1958020-1997427 GCF_000935625.1 Nanorana parkeri
TAAACCAGCCTCAGGAAAAATAAAAAATTATCTATGGCTCGGAAGGAATGATGTAAACTCGGGTGCCTATTTGTTAAGTTAAGACACATCCAGATGCGTTTACCTAACTGGATTTTCCTGCTCAGTTGCCAGAAGCATTCTCCAGTATCTATAAAGATTACCAGCAGATGTTGCAGAGAACAAATGCCAATGAATGCAAATTAAGGCATTGTAAGTGATTTACCGAAGAAGAACCTGTGCTCATCCAATCATGTCCAGAGGATTTTTTTTTAAAGGAAATTTCTTTGTAGATGAATTGATGATTGCAGTGAGAGCAGCTTTGCTTAGAGAAGTGAAAATGCACTATTTGAGTAAGTCGACCTCATTAGGTGCAACAAATACTTATCCAATCTTTAGTAATTGGTCAGTAAATGTGAGGCATAGCTGGTATCAACAGGAAATCATTGCATGTGCCAGTTCAGACTAGCAAATATTTCTAGACAAACCTCATCAGCAAACGTCCAGAAGAACATATCTAGCTGCTTTCAAGTCTCTTTTAAAGGGTGAATAGTAACAGCAAATTATTCACAAGTAATTGTAGAATGAGTCTGACATTAAAAAATAGACACCTACATTTTATTTTTATTCTTCATTTGCTCAGTGTATGATTAATAGTCTCTAGTTTTGTTACATCAATTGTGCATAGCATATCCGGTTACAGTGGTTCTTACACCTTCCAGACCAGTTGTCACAACATGGTGACATGCCTTTGTCAGGATATTTAAGGATAACTCCAGGTTCTGCATTTTCCACCCTCAGTGCCCCTCTCCTCCCACTGAAAGGCCCCCAGGTTGTATGTTTTGCTATTTTTTCTTTTACTTACCTTGCCTGAACTCTTCAGTTACATGATGCTGATGTGTCCTCTTCCTATTCTCCTCTTCTTCAGGATTAGCAGTCCTGAATGATGCAGGGAACATCACTGGTGAGAGGATGCCAGTGCTGTTCTCTGCAGTATTACACAGTGAATGCAGGGAGCCATGTGATGCCTCCACAGGGAGGGGATCCATGATGTTCTGCATTCAAAGTATGACCTCAATCATCTGGATTGAGTAACACTGGGCATCATTCAACCTGGAAGATTGAGTCCATCTTGTGGCAAACAGAGCTTACTGTGGAGGATAAGTCCAGATTGAAGGTAAGTAATGCAGTAGCTTTTAAATGCAGTAGCTTTTTTTTTTGTTTAACAGGCTGGGGGAGATTTCTAAAACAAAAAAGCCTGTAGGCCTTAAAAAGGCTAGCTCTTTTAAATGATAAAGACATAACAAGCATGGAAAGTGTAAACATTACATTATTTACAAATATTTTGTCTGCAGCCTGCACTGTAAGAACAAGTTGATTTACTTAAAGCAAATAGGCTGTTTACTTTGCAAATTGCAGGTGAAGTTTCCCCTTAGCTTAGTGAATGTGGTGAAATTTCTCTTTGCAAAGAAATCACATCCAAGGAAATGAAAAAAAATATAGTATATTTGCTTGCACATGATTGGATGATAGAAGCCAGCAGAGCTTCACCTCATTCACTAAGAAAAGAAGACTCTTCCCCTGTAAAGCACAAATCCCCTTGCAAACTGAACAGCCTATTTGCCTTTAGTAAATCAACCCCACTGTCTTCACTGCCAAGAGACATAAATGATGATGCCTACACAAACTTCTACAAACAGGAAGCCCTTGCATAAGTTTGGATTTTTGGCCTTGTCCATCCTAGCATTAAATTTAATTCACAATAACGAATCAGGTAAAACAGAATGCAATAAATCACAGATGTCTAACTGGTTGTCAGTCTTTGTCTGAAGACATGTTCTTTATGCTATAGCTAAAGCCTTGCAGTGGCTTTTAGCAGTTTGTGATCTCAAGTGATTGCATTGCAACATAGAAATCATATTCTATGACAGCTGGCACTAAATATTGTAAATTGAAAAGGTGTGTGTAGCAAGTGCCTTCCTTGGCCTCACTCTATTTCGGCAATTACAATGCAGACTGCAGACAAGCTGCAGGAAAAAAGAGCAATGTTCACACTGGGCTGGGTCTGTGATGAAAGCGCATCAAAGCAAACGGAAAGACAGAAGTACGAGGCTGTATTTGCAAATTTGCTTGCTGTGCTCAGATGTAGCAAACGTGTTTATCCTTTAACTGAAATTATTGCACCAATGTCATAAATTAATATGGTTAGCCTTGAAAGTTAATTTTTGTTTGAATTCAGTGTATATATGTAGTTATCAGATGTCAGGGGTGATATATCGTAATTATATATTTTACTCTTGTCAATTCAGTTGACATGTCTAGCCTGATATGATGACAAAAAGTGTTTTTATACAGTCCTGGAATGATTCCCTTAAATTATTTAACGAGATGTAGGAAGGAAACATTCCCTAGTTCAACAGAATAAAACGTAGAAATCTTAAGATGTTCACTTATTTTACCACTAATTTTTAATGACGAACATGTTTACTGTTGTTACTATATTGCAATTTCTTATAAACATGTGGTTTTAGAATCAACATTAAAATTATGGTCTGTATTATGCTTTCTTATCTGCATTCCTTTTCATTTTTAGAGATGAACACATAATACCCATATGCACAAAGCCTAAGGGCTCTACATATGTTATTTCTAATTGCTTATTAGCATGATGTTAACTCCTTGCTGACAGTCCCCTTATTTTGAATACCTTACATTTTTTGGGAGAAGGCTCTAAAAATTAAGTAATTGTACTGTTCTGTTTTTCACATGGGACTAATTATTCAAACAGTGACACATGCAGAACTAACCTATCAAGATGTATTTGCCATTGTTTTGGAAAATTTACAGAATAGCTTTAAGGACCCTTGTGCACATTGTTCCATGTTTTCCAGTGCGCCCACAGCATGCTGGATAAATTCCTTTTTGATGTTTAAAAAGATGATGACATGCCCGATCTAACCAAAAGTATGAGTGGTCTTCCTATGGCAGTATAACATATTATATTTTTCTTTTCACTTTTGTTTTCTGTTTGCTGTTTTGCTTTTAGTTTGTTATGATTGTAGGTATTATTGTCACACGTCCCTAAATAGGCCCTTATATTTCCCTTCAGGCTAGAGATGAAGATGGACATGGTGAAACTTTCCCCCAGCAACACTATGCTAAGGAAACTCCAAGACTTGCCTTCAAGAATAACTGCGAACTACTTGTAAGAATAATAACTTAATTATTATTAAGAATAATAATAAAAACAAGTCGAGATTGTTACTTTAGCACAGTGTAAATGCTTGCATTTTGTTACACTAATAGTAGAGGTTAAAGAGCAACTCCACATAAATGCATTTTACTGTTTTTAACTGGGTAGTGCTGGGTTGCTGACATGCCAGGGCTTTATAAATGTCTAGAGGCTAGTCAGAGACGTCTCTTTCCACTCATAGCTCATTGTGTTTATATTGAGCTGTTTATTTGGAGAATCCGCTAGAGTTTGCAGGTCACATAAGTATTGTATCTATCTGCTAATGGATTCTCAATAGGCTCAACAGCTTGACTAAAAAGCAAGCTTGGACTATCTCATTGGGGGGGGGGCATTGGACACTGCTTTATTCTAAGGAAAGCAGAGAAATATGTTTTGTATGGAGTTGCTCTTTAAATGTATTTTATATACCATTATTATATTCTGTGTTATATTTTGTACCTAGTGTAATAACCATGTGCATTATAGCAAGACCGGATTTCAGCAATAGTTTGCCTTGTCTTTAAATTACATGAATGGACAGTTCGAATTTCTAGATGGGGGGGGGGGCATTGGACACTGCTTTATTCTAAGGAAAGCAGAGAAATATGTTTTGTATGGAGTTGCTCTTTAAATGTATTTTATATACCATTATTATATTCTGTGTTATATTTTGTACCTAGTGTAATAACCATGTGCATTATAGCAAGACCGGATTTCAGCAATAGTTTGCCTTGTCTTTAAATTACATGAATGGACTGTATTGGGTACACAAGACAACAGGATTCATTTATTAAAGGAATAGAGAATGTTCACTAAGTATATTGACAGTTCACTGAACTTAGTGAATTAGGTAAAATAAGCTGTGTTGACGTCAGTCAATCAATCATTCAATCAATCAATCATACGCTAGCAAAAATTCTATTCTATTTAATTTGTTTTTAAAGTCAACGCTTATTTATAAGCAATTCATAGGGCTCTTCACCCTGCGAATGTCTGTGAATGTCCATTTTGGGGCGAATAATTCCAAAAATAAATGTTCTTAATATGTTTTTCTAAGTTGTAATAATACATTAGGGCCGCTAGATGGAGCTGATTGAGCATAGTAAATAAATACTTATTTCCTGCGCTACTCAGTTCCATCTAGTGGCCATATTGTATTATTACAACATACTACATTCGAACTGCTAAAAATATATCAAGAATATTTGTTTTTGGCATTATTCCCCCAAAACAAATGTACACAGATATTTGCTGGGTGAAGGGTCCTGCGAATTCTTTATAAATAGACCCCCTAGTGTTCACTTATTTACTAACATTCACATTTTAATGGGAACATACACTTTGCAAAGTGAACAGCCCTTACTTTTACTTGTTTACTTTATTCTCTGAATTCTACACTAATGTTCACAGATTGCTATTAGACATGTAACCCTGCAAAAATTAGTTTCATTTGAATCAATTTGGATATTTATTTCTTAATTTTTTTTGGATTTTGGATCCAAAATTTAACTTGTTTCGTTATTCTGATTTTGGATACGTCCAAATTTTTGTTTTGGAATAAAGTCACATGACTGTGCCTGTAACGCAACCCCCAACAGCTAAACAAAAACCACCTCTGATTGGCCAGAGAACAGTCACATGTCTGATGTAGTTTCGTTTTAAATGAAATTTGGATGGATCCGAATTTTTATTAAAGGACCATTTGGATTAATTCGCATTTGGACTCGTTCAAATTCTGAAATTTGGAGGCATCCAAATGTCAGAATTTAACAAAATTTGTACAAATATCCATTTGAAATGAAACAAAATTTACATGTCTAATTGCTATTGAATATGTGAACTGAAAGGTAACATCAAAGAGAAAACATTTATTTTCTTTTTTTTTTGGCATTACATATAAGTTATCATCATATTGTAGTAAACAAAGTGAATTCGGACTTGCTTTAAACATGCTTTATAGACGAAACGCTAAAGTATTTGTCTGGCCTATAAACACAGTCCTGCAACCCAAAATACAGCAAATTTCCTTGTTATTATTAGATAGAAAAGCCATTAAAAACCTGACATGAATCATTTACAACAAGGAAAAACATAGGCATATTTTAGAAACAGTAAGGGAGTTCAAGAAGGTGGTGCATATAAACCCAGAGGTTCACATATTAACCAAATGCATTGGCAGTAGTGAAAATGACTTTTAACTCTTTATAAACCTTATATTGGACAAAACCTGGATAATTTTGTAAGAAACCTGATCAGTTAAAACTGAGCATTTGATGAAAAAAATCATAAGCGGGGGTTGTCTTCAGTGAAAGTTGCATTTCAAAATAAACAATAGACCCAGAGCAGCTGCTGCAGTTATAAGCAAATCTCAATTTTGGTGGTTTGGAGGGGCTGGGGGACAAGCTTGACTTTGAGAGGAAAAGTCTGGATTTATTTATAACTTCAACTGCCTATATATTTGAATCTACTGAACATTTAGACTTGCATTTTCCACTGAAGGTAACATGCCTATGCACTTTTCATTCTGAATTGTTCAGGTTTGCATACATTTTCCTTACTTAAGGCAAAGATGATTTTTAGAATGCAATTTTTATAAAAATTAGATAACATTGACGTATTTCCTAAAAGTAAGACCACTTAAATAATGAATAATTAAAATAATGTAAAATCCAATTTTGTAATATAAAGCCCTGAATTTTCATTAAAATGCATAAAGATGTATTCTAGGGATGTTCAGATACAGTGCCGATGCATGACATTTTTATGAGAACTACCAGGGTTGCAGAAGTTGCTGCTGCAACTGGGCCCTGGCACTCCACCGCTGTCCTGAAATCATTAGTCTGTACTGTTTTAGAAAAACTGTCAAATGACACTAAACAAATATTCTTATATTATTGCCCTAAATCAATTAGTCATATTTTAAAGATAAAATACAAATCTTAGGTAATTTTATGTTACCACATTAAAATCTTGAAAACTTGTTTAATAGCAGATTAGGTCATTTGTATAGCCTGGGTGCTAGACCGTAGTTGACATTTTTTTTTTACATTTGTAAGCTGAATTTATGCATCACAAGACTTCCATGCCAGACAATAATTGCATATAATCACAAAATATGGAGCATTTTAGCTGATCAATTATTAAACTGGCAATCTGTTTCGTTTTGTAAATTTCAATGTAAAAGCTTTTATAAAGTAATAATTAACCCTTTTGTGTCCAGAGGTCATTGATGCCAAGCTTCCCCTGCCAAATTTAACATTATCATCAGCAGGTGTCAGTTAATGCACAATATCTCTATGACTAATTTGCATACCTAAATCATTTAAAAAAAAATTCTTGCTATGTTTTAATTCACTTATTATTATTTTAATACTGTAAACTGAATTACAGCATTAAGCATATTACTTTGCAGATCAACACTGCCGTCTGAAGGTGGCACTGTTCATCTGCAGGCTGAAGACTTAAGATTTCTTTCAGTGTAGCCTCCAGCCTACAAGTGACCACTATGTAACAATGATAATTTCCTAATTGTTAGCGGAACCAACATTGTCAGTGGCTGCTAGAATGAAAAGATAGTAGCTGCACTAAGTGTTGGCTGGTGGCTGTCAAAGAGGAGGGTGTTAATAAGGGTATCCCCAGCATAGGACATCATGCTGGAGAACATTTTATATTCAGATGGTGGGTGAGAAGGTGTTAAACAAATAATAATTAGGGATGAGCTCAGGTTCGGACCAAACTCGGGCCAAACCAGAGCTCCCACAAACAAGGAAGTGCCATGGCCACTTGCCCAATCAGTTCCGGGCTGGGGCATTTCCTGTCCCGCAGCTGCACATAAACAAGGGGGCGGGATGCTTGTGCTGATGGCTCTTACCTTATATGGGCACATGGCCATTTTAGGTAAATGTTATTTACTAAATATAGCTATGCGTCCAAATAAGGTCAATCATGTCCCTGCACCACGCCCATTTGCTTACATGCAGCTTTGGGTGGGGAATTTCCCAGTCACAGCTGATTGGTTGGCAGTCAAAGTAGTTTTCTTCTGTTTTCGGGGAAAGCTTCTGCCATGTTTAGAGCAGCATAGGTTTGGAACGGGTTCAGGCGGAACCTGAGCTCATCCCTAACAATAATAGTAGCAA
This sequence comes from Nanorana parkeri, assembly GCF_000935625.1. Classification (NCBI taxonomy): domain Eukaryota; kingdom Metazoa; phylum Chordata; class Amphibia; order Anura; family Dicroglossidae; genus Nanorana; species Nanorana parkeri. The sequence goes on from NW_017306391.1 coordinate 1,965,386, forward strand.
CAATATTACTTACATTTATTTTACACACTTAGCTCAGTGCCACACAAAATATATTTGAATGTGACCCATTTAGTATTGTAAAAACAAAAAATGCAAATTCAAGTTCTATAATAAATGAATTTAATAAATAATACATCCCACCATCAAATATGAAAACCCCATGGAATATGCAGCATATGTAAGTAAGCCACCACTTCTTTACTGTACACTCATTACATCCACATGTAGTGGTATTTAGTGGATTTTTTTCTTTAATTTATTATGTAATTTGCATTTTCCTGACATTAAATCTCTGTGAAGATTAAGGGTGATGATGCACTTATGGACAAGTCATTCTGAGATGCCAGTTACAAAGAACACACTGAATGTTTAACATGTATTACTCTAGTAACTCACCTCTAACATATCTTCACTGTGTTGTTGGTTAATAGTATAAAATTGCAATAAATACATGTAATTCAATGTATTTCAAAATGTACATGCTGCATACTCCTTACACATTCCTCGCGGAAGGCAAGCTGTCAGTGTTAAAAACTGTTCTAAACTTTTCCAACAAATTGTCTAGTTTTCTGTTCATGTGATGATTTCAGTTGCAATTTGCCTGACAAATTAAAGTGCACTTGTGTCCAGACAACAAAAATGAAACCATTTACCTATTCTGAAGCAGTAAAAGAATCCCTCTCCTACCTTTGTGACTGCAGGCACTGTGTAGTATCTAATCCTCAAAGTTTACAACAGAGGTACTGAAATCACAGCTCCTTTCCCTTTACTTTCTCGGACAGCAGGGACAAAAAGAATCATATAAGACAAGCCCTCTAATGTAAACAAACACTGAAGCCAGACACAGTCTCTGTTTTGACTCTTTTTTTAGGATGTATTACTACACAGTACATACAGCTAAGGAGGTCAGTGAGGCCTTGTTTCAAAGCTCTTTTACTTCTTGTTAAAGTGTATCTGCAGACTTTATGTCTGTATAAAGCAGACATAAAGTGTGGAATTAGAAAAAAAAGCCCCCAAGAGCTTTTAGCCATGAGAATACAGAGCATATTAGCACATTATGGCAGATTTTCCTGCTCAAGTAATCCCCTCTGGCACTGCTATGTCCAGACTCTCCTCCTTTGCTGGTTCTTCCATCTTCTCTTGGTCTTCTTCTGGGTTCTGATTCTTCAGCTGCCTAATGGAACTGTCCCTGATGATGCAACTCCCTTGCTTGTGCACGGAAGTTACTTCATCTCTGCAATAATTCTGCTGAGCCTGTGCACTGGGCTATTAATGTGCTGCTCAGTGTACAAAAGAAGAAGAAAGCTTTGACAGGCAGGCAGAAGCTTTTATGGCAGAATAGAGTTACACAGTCTCTTCTGTCATAAAAATCTTGCCTGTCAGCAATTTTTTATTTTCAGATCCAACTTCAACTATAGGAACAATAATGTCTCATATTGCATCTTACCAGTTCTTAGATGTTGTGTCTGCATTAGTTTTCTTTTTTCAGGCTTCACTTTTCCTTTATTTTCACCTGGTATTCCTTCCAGTGACATGCTTCCTCTTCTAGGGTGACAGCATTGTTACCCTAGGTCAGGGACAGTGTAAGGACTATAGAACACCTCCCCTTCTCCTCTTCTCCATAATAGTTGGGGGGGGGGGAGTGTTCTGAAGCCCACAGAGGTGAACAGGGTAAAACACATAACACTTCCTGAAATACCAGTGCAGCACAGGAAGGGAGAACAGGAAGGTACAGTATAAGCTCCTTAACAAACTTAACGAACACATATTGAAAAAAACACTTCTATATTTATAGACCAAAATGATGCAAGAGAAGAGAAGTTCATTTTTAGTGTTTACAATAGAAAAATATAGAAATACAGTGTCGATAGTCTGAACACAGGTGCACTTTAAGGGTGGTATCAAACCAGCAAATTTGTAGTAGAGATCTGTGGCAGCGGCTCATCTTAATGCTTATTTTCTCAATTTTTTTGAACAGTTTGGAAATAGGTACAGAGTTGCTGCTGTAGCTGACTACAATGACTATCTAGACCGCTACAAATTGCTGATGTGCTTCAATAGACATGTAAGCTGACAAAAAAAAAATCGCTTCGGTTCAGATTTTTCATTATTTCATTTTTCGGGATTCGGGTCCGAAAGTCAATTTGTTTTGGTATTCAGATTCATCCAAATCGAAAATCTTCGTTAACTTAAACGATATTTCCTGACACCTACATGGCAGCATACAATGGGTATGGCTCCACCCCCAGCCCAATCACAGGACCAGTTATACTATAAATTAAAGCCCACCTCCCAAGGCCACCACTCTATATTTTAATCCCCTGAGACACGAAGGTTACCAGTGGTACAAATAAATAAATATCTCAGAATTACCCTCCCTGGTTGTGTGCTCGCTATATCCCATTGTATGCTGCCATGTAGGTGTCAGGAAAACGGAAAATTGTATACTTACCTATCGGTAATTTTATTTTCCTGACGCCAATGCATGGCAGCATACAGGACCCTCCCATGGCTTTCGCATTGAGTACTTGTTACGAGAATGGTGGCCTTGGGAGGCGGGCTTTAATATATAGTATAACTGGTCCTGTGATTGGGCTGGGGGCGGAGTCATACCCATTGTATGCTGCCATGCATTGGCGTCAGGAAAGGAAAATTACTGCAAGTATACAATTTTCCGTTTTATGAATGAAAGTTTATTGCAGGAAAGTGACATTCATTGTTTCCTTTTTTCTTTTCAACTTTTGACAGTCCACAGAAACATTTAAAAAAATAAAATAACCCAGTTCATACCAGACCCTTTAGGTCTGATAAGAATTTTAGGGGGGACCCCAACGACAAAAACAAAGCATGGTCTCCCCCCTAAAATGCCTCACCAGACCCTTGATCTGAGCATCAGCCTGGCAGAGTAGGAAAGGGGGGGGGGGGCCCTGGACAATAACAGGCCACATGCCCTCAACATGGGAATGGTTCTTGAGGACAAGGGCCTCTTCCCCATAACCCTGGCCCGGTGGTTGTAAGGGTCTGCGGGAAGGGGGGCTTATAGAAATTTAGATTCTACAGTCTAGATAAAGATGCCACCCCCCCATGAATGAGTTAGGGGTAGCCTGCTCTGCCAGGCTGCTGCTTGCATCAAGGGTCTGGTAAGGGATTTTAGGGAGACCCCACTTTTTTTTTTGTTTTGTTGTATTTTAGTGTCGGGTCCCCCCCTAAAATTCTTACCAGACCTAAAGTGTCTGGTATGAATTGGGGAGGGGACTCCACGCTGATTTTTATTTTAATGTTTAACAACATTAATTCATTCAGAATGACATTCAGAAAAAATATTGTATGCATCCAAAAATGTAGTTATCAAAAATTCGGATACATTCGGATTAGTAATTTCTTTCATTCAGATATTTGGGTGCATCTGAAAGTCCGAATATGCCGATATTCATCCAAATTTCAATTCGGAACAAAACGAATCGCACATGTCTATTCTTCTATTGCTTCATTAAACAACATAAGCAGCTGCTGCTTCTAGTAACTTTGTAGCTAGCTTTCAATGCTTTATCAAGTCAATTCCTTAATGACATAGCTACAGATCTCTGGAATCACAGCAGTACAGAAATTTTATTGACTGCAGTTTTGTTTTTTTCCTTGCCATAAATGGTAAAAACTGATTCTGTATCTGTTACAAAATTGGTTATGTGACATGCAGCAATAGCTTTCAGGTTTACATGTTCTTGGTTTGGACAAGTGTTCTCTATGAGTTTGAGAACAGTGTGGCATGTATTTTGCATGTTTTGCATGTTCATCATGAATACCACCCCAGTGCACCTTAAAAATACACAATGCCACACAATACAACATATTGGGAATATGCAGCCTGCTCCATTTTCGTGTGCATTGGCATTGTTATGCATTGCAGCCCATTCATTTTGAATATGCTGTTTAAAGGAGAACTATGGGGTTAAGTCTTTTCCCCATAGTTCTCCTTAGGGTAACGGGAGGACACAAACTAGCTGTAGCTCGCGGTATACTGAGACGCCACAGTATACCGCGAGTAGCTGCTCGTGGTATACTGAGCCTAGGGTGACGGGAGCAGGGCCGGCCTTAGGCCTTTAGGCGCCCTGTGCGAGAAAGCTTTACAGCGCCCCTCAGTGGCCACACCCTTTAGTGGCCACGCCCCCGTAACCACACCCATTTCCCCCAATATATGCACCATTTAAAGACTCCTATTTTGTTAAGCCGCAAAGAAACATATTAAAAAGTGTGATAAAAATAAAACTTTTATTCAAAGGTATTGTGTCACATACGTCACATACAGTACACTCACCAGCCACTTTATTAGGTACACCTGTTCAATATCTTGGTAACACAAATTGCTATTCAGCCAATCACATGGCAGCAACTCAATGCATTAAGGCATCTAGACGTGGTGAAGACGACTTGCTGTAGTTCAAACCGAGCATCAGAATGGGGAAGAAAGGGGATTTCAGTGACTTTGAACGCGGCATGGTTGTTGGTGCCAGACGGGCTGGTTTGAGTATTTCAAAAACTGCTGATCTGGGATTTTCACGCACAACCATCTCTCGGGTTTACAGAGAATGGTCCGAAAAAGAGAAACTATCCAGTGAGCGGTACTTGTGTGGACGAAAATGCCTTGTTGATATCAGAGGAGAATGGACAGACTGGTTCGAGATCATAGAAAGGCAACAGTAACTCAAATAACTCGTCACAACCAAGCAGTGGCGGAACTACCGCCAGTGCAACCGGTGCGAGGGCCCGGGGCCTGAGGCTGTGGGGGGGCCCAGTGGGGTCAGGTCCAGGGCACCTGGCCCGTCGCTTATTCGCGAGCCCGGCGCATCACTTATTCCCGAGCCCGGCGTGTCGCTTATTCCCGAGTCCGGCGCGTCGCTTATTCCCGAGTCTGGCGCGTCGCTTATTCCCCAGTCCGGCGCGTCGCTTATTCCCCAGCCAGGGAGGGGGTGGAGGAGGCCGGGCCCCAGCAGCAGCAGGTAAGAAGAGTTGGGAGAAGGTGCAGGGAAAGGGATCCCCACGTTCCAGGCCAGCCCACCTGGGACCCTGCAGAGCCCACCATAGAGAGTCTCAGGTGTGCTATGCAGGATCTATGGTGTGCTCTGCAGGGTCTCGGGTAAGTCCAGCATGCTACTGCAACATTAGAGACCGCTGGGGGGACTTGGGCCAGTGTGATCCGATCCCGCGCCCCCCCTGTCTTGGGAGGGGGGCCCAAGATAAAATCTTGCACCAGGGCCCTTTGGTTATTAGGTCCGCCACTGCAAACAAGGTATGCAAAATACCTCTCTGAATGCACAACACGTCGAACCTTGAAGCAGATGGGCTACAGCAGCAGAAGACCACACCGGGTGTCACTCCTGTCAGCTAAGAACAGGAAACAGAGGCTACAATTCGCACAGGCTCACCAAAACATTTTGGACAATAGAAGATTGGAAAAACGTTGCCTGGTCTGATGAGTCTCGATTTCATCTGCGACATTCAGATGGTAGGGTCAGAATTTGGCATACATAACAAAACAACATAAAAGCATGATCCTTGTATCCTTGCATCCATCCTGCCTTGTATCAACGGTTCAGGCTGCTGGTGGTGGTGTAATGGTGTGAGGTATATTTTCTTGCCACACTTTGAGCCCATGATGCTATCATGTCAATATGGACCAAAATCTCTGAGAAATGTTTCAAACACCTTGTTGAATCTGTGCCACAAAGAAGGCAGTTCTGAAGGCAAAAGGGGGTCCAACCCGGTACTAGCAAGGTGTACCTAATATAGTGGCCAGTAAGTGTATGTCAGAGTTCCAGGAAGTAAAGGGAGATCTACTAATATGCCCTTAGCTAAAATGGCCACTGTGAGAAGACGAGATTTAAGGTATGCTATGAATAAAAAGCCAGAAATTATCTAGAAGTATTTGTATGTAGATTTTCATTACTAAACATTTCTAAAGGTGCCTTTGATGTTATTCTAAAAATATGGGTAAAGTTCCTCTTTAAGTTGCTGCACTTTGCTTTTTTTTCTTATTCCACAGTGATTATTACAATTTTCTTCAGGATTTCTCTTGCTCTCTAAGAAATTGTCCTTCGTTATCTGCCAGTATGCATTATTTCAGCTGAAATTATTACATTACTGGCAACATTTGTGAGCGCGAATGAACATATTTTATTTTTTTGCAGGGGTTTTCATTCTGAGATTTTTATACTGAGATTTGCTTTAATTTATTTATTCTCGTTTCACTTAGTGTCTAGTTAAACATTTTAAGATGCTGTTTCAGTTTTGCTGCCAGGAGCACTGTTCTGCTATATTTTATTCAGGATCTTTGCCAGGCTAGATGAAAGTTTTGTTAATACCAAATGTTTTGTAAGGGTTTGTGTAGATGAAGCTTTAATACAGCAAGTCAGTATTTTCTGATTGGTATCACTAAAGTGAAAGTTGCACTATATTACACACTAATGACCACATATTTAAAATGCAGTCACTGCGTCTTTTATGGCATGAACACTGTAGTGTGAATACCAGATGTTTATGTTATATTTACAGGACCACTACACAAAGCTTAAGGATTAGTGTTTTTTTTATCAAATAGTTTACATTTAACTAATGCAGTGAAAAAATAAGTATATATATTTTGAATGTAAGAAACCTAAATACAATAAAATATATTATTTTAAGACAGTCTATAAAACTGAAAACTGACTCTATGTAAATCTGTGGATTTGTTTTTGGATAGCTTTATGGAAACCAGGAACACTGGGGAATAGTCCCCTGAACACAAGAAGAACAAACAGTCTCATGCAGGCTAGATGCTGCTTGGAAATACAGCTTAAGAACCCAGTGCAGAGTACTAAGCTATGCAGGTTACAAAATAATGGCTGGAATCTAACTGGTTGATATGTACTGGACAATAAATTCTTCTTTTCCACATGTGTGGAGATAAAGGGGATTGATCAACGTGGACACAGGCTTAGTATATGTTGACAAGATCTCAATACAGGATCAACACCCAGAATATATTGGTAGCACACCTCACAGAAGTAGCAATACTGTGGTGTCTAGTCCTTGCACTCCTGTACACAGCGGTATAAGGAACAACCCATCCATGGGAACACAATTTTGTTGGCCATTAACACTGGTCATTTTCTACCCACCTTCAACCAGCTTTTCATAGCTAAATTGATGGAATAGAACAAGGCATCCTATCAACACTTGAAGTCATAAATTATAAATAGATCAAAAAATTGGTGGTAGTTTGTCTTGATCCAATTGATTGCACATTGTGATAGAAAGCTAGTGGAATAAGATTAAATTGCTAGATATTCTTTCTGTAAATAGCCAGCTCTTAAATACGTTTTACATCGTAGCATTAGGCTGGCCATACCCTCTGCAATTTTCAGTCAATTTCAACCACCTTCCATCCAGTAGGAATGGCACATACATTTGATTGACCCCCAGAACTTGGTCAGTTTTGAAGTTGAAGCAGATAATACATTGACAGCTTTGACACTTTATTCAAAGAAAGAACTAAAAAACAGAAAAAATATCTATGGCAATATTGTTGCAAGAAAACAGATTTTTCAGGACAAGTTGGATCCCATCTCCTTATGGTTGAGCAAATCTACCATGTTTTTTATTGTTTTGTGAATCAAAACTTCAACTGTTCAACTTCAACTATTCTGCCATGTATATGGCCAGCTTAAGGGCCCATAAGAAAACAACACATTTTCACAGGAAGGAACAATAACAGTCTCTACACTGTATCCACAGGTCATTCTTGCTAACCAGAACATGGCTATACAGGAGATTTAAACCACTTCCTGGGAGTGAAGCTTTTGCTTCAATGACTGATCACACACATCTTGACCAACACACTTGTTTATATCAGCGTAACACACACAAGCCACCATTAACGTGCATTTTAGCACCTTATAGCTAGTTGCAGGCTCCTTCTATGACCCTCTGACACCATAAATTGCTAGATCACCAACTGCAATCTTAGTTTCAGTTTCTTTTAGATAATAATGTGGCTTATAAAACATTTAGCTAAATTGTGCAGCACCTTTATGTACTCTCTAGTAGAGATAACATAACAACTATTACTTTAAGGAATTTGGCAAGCGCAGGATTCAGTATATGCTCATTTTGACCTTAATAATGAAGTGAAGGTAAGGTTTTGAGATGTAACTTGCACTGTAAATTTCTGTTTTCCCGCAGAGCTAAGTTTAATCCACAGGGGCTCTTCCTGGTACAATTCAGAAAGGATGTGCTAATGGCCTGTCAGGCGAGATTTCAAGTCAGGAGGATACAAAGTGCTTTCTTAGCTTCAGGGTTCTGATGGTTATTTTTGCCATTTGTTTATCATGAGGTGAATGGCCTTTTTACTTCTCAAAATGTACATGCTCTGAGGGAGCTAATGGGCAGGATGGAGGGGATCTACAACTAGAGAGAGCAGAACTCCCTGTAGTGCCAGGTCTGGTATACAAACCCAAGGAAATGGGTTCCAGCATCAATTCACATGTTCTTCACTTGTCACTCAATATTTTAACAGACATGGCTAGAGAAACAAATAAATGTATAGGCTGGCAGGTGAAGTTCCATTGCCACATTTTTATGCTTATGTGTTATCACCAAGTCCAGAAGGTGCTGGTGAAACCAATAAAATATCTTTAAATACTTTGACCTACTTTACAAGGAATTTGACCCCCTGTAATGTTCACCCTCATATCCTATAGATGGAACATTCCTTGTCCATTCCTCCCCTCCTACTAAATTATAGCACATAGCTAATCATTGGCTGGTTGCAATGCATTATGTTTCAACTCAACTAAGGCAGAAGAGTGGCCACGTAGAAGAACAAAATATCTCTCTTCACATTTATTGACAATTGTAGATATGAGAACATAGTATGTTCAATTTCAAAGTAATGCTTGTAGTTATTCTAAAATTAAATGTTGCTGTGTTAGGTGTGATTACTGCTCAGTGGGATTCAAAGACCCAGTCAGGTAGGAAGCAGTTTTAAAAACGGAAAGACAAATAAACCATAGGTTCACCTGGTCAGCAAAAAAAAAAAAAAAACTATTATATTCTAACAATTTAGTATAGGTTTGCAGGTTTAAACTAGGGGACAATGGTCAGCTTACTTAATTTAGTAGAAGCTTTCACTGTTTAGTTCCTACTTGAGCTATGATGTCAATCCACATGATACATTGGAGAGGATAGGCAGAACAGTGATAGGTACTATCATATTTAGCAGTTATAACAGTCCTTTGTTTTAAAACAATATTCTGCTTTTTATTCAGATCAGCATTCTTAATGTAGGGTAAATTACACTTGATGTGTACACTATAACAGTTAGATGCAAGGGTTTTGGATCCACATAGTCAGTTAGTCTCTACCATCTGTAATATAGCTTCATGCTTCGCTCAAGTTTTAGAGAGCTTGCCATTGACAAATTATCAGTGACTTTAAATTAGCTATCGCTGTCAACTTCAGTGTTTCTAACAAGTTAGCACATCACTATTGCAAGCTGGATGAGCTGTGTAGCCTAGATCAGTAATTAAACAAAAAGTCTGTCTTAAATCTGCCAGTCCATGCTCTACTGTATCCGTGTTTTGCAGCTTACAGAACATCTGAATTGTATTTCCTAATGCCATTGGGTACATCGCACGCAAGGTCTCGGTAAGGAGCCAAACTAAATGAAATCCAGGCTACAGCATTTGTCAGAACTGATGCCCTCTTTTTCCTACATGGCTCAATGTTCAGTATCTAAGTACAATTGTTGGGTGCACTGCAGCATCCAATGAATGTGCAAATACAAACTGCACAGAAAGGAAGTGGGGCTTGTTTAAAGCTGCCCCTGAGACAATGTACAGAACTGTTTCACATATGCCAATTTATAAAGAAAAATCAAAACTGACCATATTGTTCATAATTATTCAAATGCTTATTAACATTTGTAAACAAACTGAGTGGTCAGTTTGGGCAGTACAGATCCTCCTTGTTTTCCATTTATTTACAAATTAACCTTACAAAAAGTAATAGAGAAGAACACAGATAAAGCAGGAGAGTGTTGCAAGGTATTTTATATGCATCCTACAACAATAATTACAATTGACACATTAGAACAGTAAAGTTGGTTTATCATTAATGCTTGTCGCAAAATGGTATCCAAATCTTTGGATGCTTAGGGGTTGATTTGCTAAAGGACTTCAGCATGTTCACCTTGGAAAGAGAATTTTCACTTTGGAAGGGACTTTTCACTTACCTAAGTGAATGTTGTGAAAATTCACTTTGCAAAAAAACCTAACCCCTATAAGCATGTTTACAGTCAGCATATGTGCACTGCACCACAGCTTGATTGACTCCCACTCTCAGTCTGAGCACTGCTGGACAGGGGAGTGCTGGAGACGGTTACCAAGACAAATTCAACTACTCACACTAGTTGCATTTAAAAATGCAATTTTTTTCTAACCAATGTAAACCCGAGATTAACCCCCACCCCACCAAAGCACCTACCTAATGCTAAAGAGCACACAAGCTAGTATCTGTATAGAAAGAGGTCTGCTTCTTTGCCTCTGTCTTGCTGTGGAAATGCCAGTTCATATGCCCAGTGTTTAAGGCTGCTCTCCTTTATGTGGATCCAAAACCCTTGCATCTAAACCCTGTCATCAGTATTGCACTGGGTTAAGTGAACTGCCATCAGAGTTTATTTTTACAAGTTTGCTCTAACCCAGATATACTTAACTCTTTTGACTTCTATTGTAAAATAATACATAACACATAAAAATAATACATAAAACATAAATCAATTTTTTTAGCCTCTCCGTGGTTTGGGGTTCCTTCAATGAAGCATGGTGAGAATCTGGTCTCACATGAAGCCGACTCTGCAATTTAAAGCTCAACTCCAGGCTCATTTAACCTGGAAGATGGAGGACACTTTGTAGGAGATAAAAGTAGTTTGGGAGGGAAGTCTTGAGGGTGTATATTCAAGCCAGAGCTGCCTTTTTCCATTAAACCAGCTGGGGGACCATGGGCTTTTCTCTCCACCATCAGTGCATTGCTGGGAAACCTCATTTGTAAACCTGAGATCTCAGGGAAAGGCATGTTTTCCCCCTGAAATGATGTGTATGGTCACATGTCCTAGTCACATGTGCCAGAGTTCCAGGAAATAAAGAGAGATGGATTATTCTGCCCTTAGTAAAAATGGCCACTGTGAATATGCCTGCCGTCAGGGGCATCCCGAGGTTGGGTGACACCCGGAGCGGAGACCGGGTGACACCCCTGTGTGACATCACCGCGCGGCCGTCTTATTGGCGCCTGCTGGTAGCCATCTTGGTGATAGATGCCAGCAGAGAGAGGAGGGGACGTTCACCCGGCGGGATGAGGTATGCCGCCGGGTCCTCCTCTCTCCTGACACTGTCGGGCTCTTGGTCTGTGACCGAGTGCCCGACTTATCATTGGGGGTGACACCAAAATGACTGTCAGTCATTTTGGTCTCACCCCTCCAATGGTGTCACCCGGGTGCGGGCCGCACCCCCCTTGTGACGCCACTGCCTGCCGTTATCGATAGGTATGTGTTTGTGGTTTGCTATTACTAAAAGGTGCCTTTGCTGTCATTTTTAGGATATGAATACAGTTCCTCTTTAATGTAATACAACTCTACATTGATACTCATAAGGGAGCAGAACAATTAAACTGCAATACTATTTCACTATTTGTAGTATGATTGTAATTTGTGAATTTAATAGTTAAGAACCTTCTGTCCCTGGTCATTGTAACTTTATGTAGGTTGGAAGTGAACATGGGTGTTTAAAATTGAGCCTGTCACTGTTGGAGTGGTACTGGCTGTAAGCTATGCCTAGGGCAAATACTTAAATTTAGGCTAGAAGCAAAACTTACCTCTACACCTTCTTAATCATTAATGCAATTATGTCTATGTCAACCGTGCAACAGACAAACACAGAGATGTGCTTATTAATATGAATAAAATTGTATGGCTTGTTGTGTTGTTCTGTTCTACCATACTATCATGTACATTTTAATTATATGTGCAGTGCCAGGCCAACAAAGCAAAATCTATAACCCTATCGATAAAAAAGTGAAAAGGTTTGTAACTGTTGCATTCTCTGTTGTAAAGTAGCCACCGCTCCGAGCTCCCTCCCGTGATGGACTACAATCTCAGGTTTAGTTTACTAAGTTGTATTGAGATTGTAGTCCGTGCATGGGAGTTACTTCGTCTTGGCAAGGATATCTGATGAGCCTATACACTGAGCTGCACATGCGTGGCTCAGTGTACAATAACTGAAAAAAAGTGCTGACAGATAGGAGAATCTATGACAGAACAGAGTTACACAGTATCTTATGTGATCAAAAATCTGCTTGTCAGCACTTTTTAAATAAACAATTTAACTTCTGTTTTAAAATGTTATAAGGCTGGATTCCCACAGATCCATTCGTGCCCGTGTGATAAAGCACATTATTTTAGCTCAGGTGTGTTCTGCAATCCTGGTGCACTGGTAAGCTTTGCCACAGAGCACCAATGCACATAACACTTGCTTTACCTCAATGCATAGGTGTGAATCCAGCCTATTAGCTTGTTTAGAATATGTAAATACTTTAATGTGCATAGTCTGGGCACAGGTTTACTTTGTCTTTACACTGTTCTTAACATGATCTTGGTTAATGGGATTCAGGCAACGTAGACAGTAAGGCAAGCTCAGCACATTTATTTAAAGTGATAAACCATGTTTTTTGCTGTCTCGCTCTCGCTCTTGGAGATTTCTCCTCTCTTCCTGTGATGTTGACATGTTGTCACTGGGACAGGAAGTAAAGGGAAATCTCTCTAACTGGCCAGAAAGCAATAAAAACTATCTACATTTATGCGACTGGGCAACTGCTCCAGATTCTGTCTGCTCCGGTTTTGATGAATTTCCCCCATTGCATCTAAAACTATTTATATATATAACTGAATAATTTGAAATGGAAATATACACATAAAATCATGCATCTTTCTTTTATTTTTTTAAATCTTGTCCAAAATGAAGGCTTCATGAGAACTGCTGACATCTGTTTATCTGTTTATAGCAATGGCAGGAGAACCCGTATAAATTCTTGTTCAAAATGCCATACGAAGGAAAGGCATTAGTGCAAACAAGAATCATATTTGAATTGTAGATCATGTCTTAGCCATCTGCGAGAACGGATGGTGTTGAGGAATTAATGTGTTAATGAAATCATAATAATCTCAATAGAAGCAATGAATGGGAACCTTGAAATTATGGTTTTAAAATTAGGCTGTGATAAATCTTAGAATTGGAAATGTCTATTGTTTTTGAATATTGTTTCAACAACAACTAAATTAGAAAGTGAAAGCATTACAGGGCATAGCTGCTAGCAATTAAACAGTTACTATAATATTATTTAAGAATATATGTTAATTTCTATTAACGATATCCCTTAACAAGTTAGAATGATGTTTTCATTCCTAAATTACTATTTAATCTATATAGTGACATTTAAAGGAAACCTATGTTGAGAGGGACGCATAGACTGCCATTGTTGAGCCCTCCATCTGAAATATCTATTTTAGTGGCTGTCCTATTGACTCTCTGTTCTTTGAGTCACTAACCCAGTACAGTTATGCAGATAAAAAGACTTCTGACCTTCCTCTGACATTCTTGACCTACATACTTGTTCTGATTCAGTGATGTAGAAAGCTTTGACCCCAGAGACAGCCAGGCAGCTAGCACTATGGGAGGCCATCAATGGCAGACCCGTTTTATTCTAATGGCGAGTTTATTAGACACTGAAACAACATGTAATATATTAAAGCTTACCAGTCCTTAGGTGTAGTTGCTGTATTAGTTTTCTTTTTCAGTGTTTTGTTCTTATTTGTTCCTGCCAGTAAAGCACTTCATGTCCTAGAGTGAAATGTTTTTGAACTTATCAAACAGATATAACACAACATTTTAAATTGTATATTTAACAGAAAGCAAGTTAGCAAATAAACTATTTTTTATAGTTTACATACATTTTAAGGAAAACGTCAAGGAAATATATGATATTTAACAAAATTATGTCATACAGAGATAATTATTGCTGTATAACAGCTCTTGTGCTTTATAATTTATAATACTTTTCTACTTTGTGTCATCTGAACAAGTGTATGAATCAGGTTCACTCTTTTGTATTCTATTATTAATATTATTATACAGGATTTATATAGCACCAACAGTTTGCACAGTGCTTTACAATATAAGGAAGACATTACAATCACAATACAATCCAAGACAAGATGGTAAGGAGGGCCCTGCCCCTGAGGGCTTACAATCTAAAAGGAAACCAATCTGATTCTATGCTAAACTAAAACACTACAGCATGAGGTAGACATGCTGCAAATTTATATTAAAATGATGGGCAGACTTATTTAGGTATATATTAAACAAACAAAAAAAGGTTAATTTTTTTCTTGTTTAAGTTTTGGCGCAGGGTACATTATTATAATTTATTTTTAAAAATGGCACCAGATGTATACAAATGTACTGCCATATTATTAAATAAATTGAATAATAATTTGAGTATGTAGATAAAGAATTTACCAGTAATGAAACCCATCCTGTCTAAGCTAAACAACACAGTATATCAACCAAGCCATTAGTATACCTTGATCTTACTCACCTTGAGTGAGTAAAGTATCAGAGCCGGTACATACTTTTAATGGGTGATATACTTATAAAGGATTTTGACATAAGCTCAGGTGATTTTGTGAGAAGCATAAATGGCATACAGATGAAATGTTGTACATAACGACTAATAAGAGTTACAAGAAGGAGAAGCGTACAAACAAGAAAAAATAATTTATCATTTAAAGTCTGGAATGGGATAATATGTGAAGAATGATTTTTACTGTCATGTATGTACCCCCAGTTTATCTAAACTTATGACATTTCTAATTTTTCATTTTAGGTATGCGACTGGTGTAAACATATACGGCATACTAAAGAATATCTAGACTTTGGAGATGGGGAACGAAGGCTTCAGTTCTGCAGCGCAAAATGTCTAAATCAATACAAAATGGACATTTTTTACAAAGAAACACAAGCCAACCTTCCAGCTGGACTGTGCAACACATTACATCCCCCAGCTGACAGTAAAGCAGAAGGCACTGGGGTACAGCTGCTAACTCCAGATTCCTGGAATATACCGCTGACAGATGCTCGTAGAAAGGTTCCGTCCCCGGCGTCTGCAGCTGGCCAAGTACAAGGTCCTGGATCATCAGCCTCTACCACTGCTTCCCCATCTGATGCTGCCAACATTTCTGCTACAAAAATTCCCACACCAGTTCCCAAATCCATTCCCATGAATGACAGTCCAAATATTGCACCAGTTCCTATCCCACCACCTGCCAGTATTGTGCCTCCCATGGGCGTACCACCAAGGAGTCCTCCCATGATTATGACTAATAGAGGACCGGTTCCTCTACCCATATTTATGGAACAGCAAATGATACAGCAAATACGCCCACCTTTTCTACGAGGTCCCCATTGTTCAAGCCCTAACAGTCCTTTGTCCAATTCAATGATCCCTGGTATGGGTCCACCTCCAGGTGGTTCGAGAATTATGGGTCCTACGTCTAGTCCTATGCATAGACCAATGTTATCACCTCATTTTAATCCACCAAATACACCAGGCAACCCACCAGGATTGCTTCCACCACATCCACCTGGAGGTCCTCTGCCTAGTCTTCCTTTCCCTCCCATGGGCATGATGCCAAATGGTCCCATGCATATGCCGCAAATGATTAATTTTGGCTTGCCATCTCTTGCACCTTTAGTGCCACCACCAACTCTTTTAGTGCCATATCCTGTTATTGTTCCTTTACCTGTTCCAATACCTATTCCCATACCTATTCCACAAATGGTGGATTCCAAACCCCCAAATGACTTCTCCAGCAATGGTGAAAGCATCATTCCAAGTTCATCAAGTGATGCACCAGGTGCAAAGCCAAAGGATAATTCTGTGTCCCCAAGGGATTCTAAACAATGGTCCTTTAAGCCTTCTGATTCATCTCCTGGTGGTTCAGGGCAGTCATCTCACCAGGCTACAGTTGTTCAGGAACAAACAAAAACTGAAGTGGTAGATTTAACAGTGAGGACAGCAAGCCCAGAAAACAGTAAACTTCGTATCACTAATACACTTCAGGTTCCACAGGATGGAGTCATAGATTTAACTGTGGCTCACAGGTCTAGACTTCACAATGTCATACATAGAGCTTTTAATTCTCCATTCAAACTTGAATCTGAACCTAACAGTGTTGTAAACCTATCTTTCAGTAATTCTGATAGAACCAATTGTAGTGACTGCATGGAGAATGGTACTCCTTTGGAGACAAAAGTATATCACTCCAGTGACTCTGAATTTTGTGGTCCAGTGTCGCGGGCCCCCAGCACGCCAGGACTGGAAACCAGTTCAGCAGTTTGTAATGTCATTGTAAATGGTGCAAAGAACACAGAGAGTTCTAAAAACTCTGAGAAAATACATGAGCAAAGGAAGACATTGTTAGAAAAGGAGCCAGTAGTAAGCGAGTTGGAATCTGTTAAAGAAAACAACTGTGCTTCAAATTGCCACTCAGAGCTAGAAACCAGCAAGAAGAATCTTGTGGATGAGTCCCTAATACCTGGGGACAAGCAAGATCCTAATCTAAATAACCCAGCTGACGAGGACCATGCCTATGCTTTGAGGATGTTGCCTAAAACAGGTTGTGTTATCCAACCTGTGCCAAAACCAGCAGAAAAGACTGCGATGACCCCTTGTATAATCTCAACTCCAATACTCTCCACAGGGACAGAAGACTTGGAGCCACCGCTGAAAAGGAGGTGCCTCCGTATTCGAAATCAAAATAAATGAAGGTTTGTGTTAATATTGCTTGGTCAATAAAACCATTAGTTATGCTCAGTTCAGTGCATATAGTTATTCAGGGAAAATTGTATGTCAGCAATTGGTAGAGGATGTTCAGCAACAGTGTACTGTATTAAAAGATGTACCCGTGTACTGCAGAATATGTGATATGCAGTGTATACCTTCTCCATCTTACCTTGTAAACAGTCAGCAAAGTTTAGCACAACTCTCAAGAACAAGATGGTTTCTGTCAGGTTCACTCATAGTAAACAAATAATCATCCTGGCACAGATCCCTCCTCCACCTGCCTCTTTAGTAAGCAACTTGTCCTTATTAATTCCATACAGTGTCACTAGGGACGTATACAGTGTATGCACCTAAAAATAAGAACTATTAATGCAGATATTTTATATTTTAGATATAAAATTTTTCACTTTTAGATTTATTTTTCATTTCATATAATTATATTGTAATACCATATACCGTAATTATACTGATTATCACAGTGACTTGAAAACCAGGCACATTAGCGAAGGTGAATCTGCAAAATTTAGATTCTCTCGCACATACTCATGCGGATTTGTAAATTAAGATTTGCATGACTGTAAATTAAGACTGCATGGCTCTCTGCAGATCAGACAAATCTATATGTACAAATACAGGAGAATCCAAAATCCTGCTCTCTGAATAGGTTTCATGATATTATCCTTCAATGTAATGTATTCTTCATATCATTTTTACATGGAATAATAAGTATGGTGTACCTGAGGATGGATTCTTGTTACAGCCTAAGTCTACCACTGACCACCAATACTAGGGTGGGTTCTTATTACAGCCTAAGCCTTGCACTAGCCATCAATGCAGGGGGGAGATTGCCTTAACTGCCTAAGCCTGCAACTGACCACCAATGCTGCGGCGGGAGGAGGGGGGGTTTAGAGCTTTTCCCACGGATGGATTCTTGTTACAGACTAAGTCTATCACTGACCACCAATACTAGTGTGGGTTCTTATTACAGCCTGAGCCTGGCACTAACCATCAATGCAGGGGAGGAGGTTGTCTTAACAGCCTTAGCCTGCAACTGACTGCCAATGCCGTGGGGGGAGGTAGGGTTCGTATTACAGCCCAAGCCTGCCATCTAACACCATTGCTGGCAGTTTTCTTATTACAGCTCAAGCCTGCCATTGACCACCAACGCTGGGGTGGGGGGTTAATTTGGCCTTCCACTAACCACTAATGCTGACTAGTTTAGGATTATTACTTTTGACCACCAATTAAGGTGGAATTATTGTGGCCAATTACACCAAAGCCGGAGGTTACGATTACTGCCACTGACACCAATGTTGCCTCACAGTGTATAGCTTGCTTATCCTACTCCCACATTACAAGCTATACACTGTAAAGCAACACCCATTTTATTGGTCATGCCACCACTTGTTGTGATTCTCTACTTGCTCCACACAACTATTTTGACATGTTGGCAACTATACCGCAAATAGCATCACTGTGCTTCTGCATGTCAGGCAGATTTATATGCTAAGTTTAGTATCTCTGCATAAGGCTGCAACAGTACTTACAGTCCAGCTACTACCAGCTACTTCTGCTTCCACTGTAAATGTGAATGGTGTTTAATTCCATGATCATTACTGGAAATAATTTTAATGAAAAGAGATTTCCCCTCTCTTCTTGCTAATGTGAAATTGCTCCAGTGTTGGCACAGGGATTGAATTATTAAAGGCAAATAGGCTGTTTGCAAGTAGATTTTTTGTTAGCTTAGTGAAAGGTGTGAAGCTGTGCTGATTTCCAATCATGTGCAAGAAAAAATGTTTTTTTAGTTTCCTTGCAACTCATCGGGTAGTCTTTGCAAAGTGAATTTTCACCACATTGGCTAAGCTAAGATAAAATTTCCCTGCAAATGGAAAATCCCTTAAAAAAAGTGAACCGCCTATTTGCTTTTAGTAAATCAACGTCCAATGACTTCAACATTACAGTTTTTTTAGTAAAATGGTGAAGGGTTGCCACGTCTTTCAGGTTTTTATTACTGTCTGTGTCTTCCTTTTCCAGCAGCAACCTCCTAAAGAGGAACTTTACCCATATCTTCAAATAACAACAAAGGCACCTTTAGAAATGTTTAGTAATGACAATCTACAAACACATACTTCTAGATAATTGCAGTTTTTTTTATTTTTTGCATACCTTATTTTTCTTCTCTTCCCCAGTCATCTGACAGTGGCCATTTTAACTAAGGGCAGGTTAATAGATCTCTCCTTACTTCCTGGAACTCTGGCACATGTGACTAGGACATGTGACCATGCGCATCATCTCAGGACCTCTAACTACAACTATGAATGAACAGGAGGTGATGGAGATCACTCCCATTCATTCATAATTGAGGATATAGTAAACACACAATGTCCTCAATTATGTACAAACACTCATGACCACTGATCGCTGAGTGTTTGTACCCGCTCCCTTCTCTCACACATGCTGTCATAGAAGGCTGAGCGAGCGGTGCGGGAGGAGAGCTCAGCCTCCTGTGACAGCGCGGGCTGTCTCCACCCACACACCGCTCTGCCAGACTGTGATAGGAGGCTCAGCGGTGTGGGAGGAGAGACGCCGGCCGCTGACATCGCTCTCCTCCCGCAGCGCTCGGCCGACTGTCCCTTTCTCTCCTCCCTGCTGGGACACAGAGCAGCGCCCAGCGGGGAGGAGAGAAAGCTGGGATGCGCCGCTGTATCGACAGGAAAATGGCACTGTCGTTATTTATCCAAAAGTGCCATTTACGGTCGATATGTTTTGGCGGCCGATATATATTGGTGCATCCTTACTCTGAATCTAAAGTGAAATTGTTGTATAGAGTCAGATTTCCTTTCCTGGGCTAATAACAACTTGATCGGAGCTGTATGCTGATGTTATTTTTAGTCAAAGGGGGTAAAGGTCCACTTTAACTCTTCTCAACGATAGGGGTTTCAAACAGTGATTAAAAATCTGGTAGAAGTATACCTTTACCCTTACAGCATCTATCCTAACCTAAGCATGAAAAGTTTTTTTTCTGGTATTTTTTTTTTTCCTAACAAACTCAGCTTCTCTTTTTCTTCCTAAATTATTCCCACACTGCTGTACTAGGAAAAATGTTCTAAAAATCCAGCGCACAGAAGTATGTGAAAGCAATAACGTTACTGTAAGGGAAATTACATATACCTGCATGTAAACCAGAGAAAATGAACCAAGATATGTTTTTTTCACCCCTAGACCTTACCTATATAATCATTTCCTATAGCTAAAAGGCTAATTTATTACAGTTACTTTGTTTCAAGTAATTAAACTAATTTTATGGGCCTAAAGAAGTGTACAAGGATTGAATATGCTACATTGGATCACATTTTCCTTTGCAGGTATTGGAATGCAAATTTAGCATTTCTGTCAGCTATGACCTCTCTGTAGCCCAGCATCTCAGATCAAAATTCTCAAGTGATCAAGAACTATGCTCTGAATTAGAGGTGCACCGAAATGGAAATTTCAAAACCAAAATGAAACTGAAAATTGTTGTACTTTGATTTTACTATTCAACACTGTTGAAGGTGTGAAGGGAGGAAGATATACTTTACATGGCATATGCAGTGTGCCTCATTTGTTAAAGTTTATGTATGGCCAAGACTTTCCTTGTCTCTCGGAAACGTTCGTCAAAGTAGAGGTCAGATCCTCTATCTGAGAAATCTCGTCAACCTTGGTGAACCACAAACGGAGTCTAGGAGGATGCAGTTGTTTCCACAATAGAGGAATACAAGTGCGGGCAGCATTCAAAAGGTGCTTAATCAGGGACTTCTTGTACTTTGCAACAGAGATGTTCGATAGGTGCAGTAAACATGCAGCTGGATTGCATGTCAAATCTACCATCACCAAGTCTTTCAAGGTTTGAATGACCCAATCCCAAAATGGTCGTAGTTTCGTACAAGACCAAAAGGTATGCAGCATGGTGCCCGGAGCAGCTTGGCAATGCCAGCAGACAAAGGGGACCCGGGGGTACGTGGCATGGAGGACTGTCGGGACCCTATACAATCTATATATAGGGTGACAATGTTTACCAGGACAAGTATAGAAGGTGAATCTCCCAGCAAAGACAGTCAGCAATTAAAACTTATCAGGGGTTCTAACTTTCCCTACTACATCCAAAAAGTAACACTAACATTTGGCCAATACACACTCTTTAGTACTGTGTGGAAGTTACTAGTACTGTGTGGAAGTTACAGTGTATTGTAGCAGCACATTAACCAAGATTGAAATATCATTGTGGTATTTTTATACTTTAAAAGAGGCACATTTTCATATTAAGAGATTATATGTGTAGTTGAAGAAAAATGAAAAAAAAAAAAAACTTCTAAAAAGCTCAATCATATTTACTTTTTTAATTTTAAGTCGACGGAAGTTATCACATTTGCATGAAAGGCAATTTGTTTTCTTTAATTTTGGATAGAGTAGGGAAAGGCTATGAAGCCTGTGAAATATGTATTGCTGTCTGTGACTCCACCAGGGGGATTCACCCTCTGTATTATTTCTAGTAAACATTGCTACTGCCATTGAAAGTGAGGGGAAATGTAAAATATATAGTTGTCACCAGAACAGGAATAAAGGGGAAGTATTCCAATGGGATTACTTGTTGCTATGACAACAGTCTTAGAGCTGATTTCCTTTACTTTGAAGAAATCTCCTCTCACTACATATTGTGTCTATAGGACAGATGGTGTAGGTAAATCTCCCCAATGGGACACCGTTGGCAAAACAAAACTGACAGGGTTTTAACCAATCCATGCTATATCCAAAAGCTACAAAAAGTTTTGGCTTTAGATATACTTTATGTATTTTAATTGCAGTCTGCTATGTTACTATATTACGTATCAGGTAATGATACACAGTTTTCATACATTGTATCCCCATTTATGAGTTCCCCTAATGAAAGTCTATTTTAGTTCCATGACTAACCAATTAATGGGTTTGGTTATATTTATAGAATGGCAATTGGTGAAAGTTGTGACTCTCCATATCAATTACATATAATGACCCCCACATGACATATAATTACATTTGCTGTAGAAAGCATCATCTATTATACTTCATGTTTAACCACTTACAGCCCCCACATAAAATGTGTTGAAGATTTCAGTTAAGCCTACATGATGGTTATTGGTGTTTTTTCATATATACAACATATGACCTATATACTGTTGTCTGCCATGTTCATTCACATTTCATCTTAATGGTGGGCTACTTCTGTCAAGTGCTTTCTGTATATCCAGTCACTGCTGCTGCAAGATTTATGTGAATGAAGAACATGATGCAAAATTGTACTTAAAAAACTCATGTGATAAATGATGTTGAAAAAGGTGCTTCAAGAAATATTTAAATGGTTTCCAGTTATTGGCAGATAGAATGAGCTGTTTAGTATTGGATTACCCTCAGTTCATTCATAAGAGAGGAGAGCTGTGCAATGTCTTTCTAAAATCAGCATTGTGGAGACTATTTGTAAGGGGGATGTTGGCATAGAAACCCATCAAATTGAATAAGTATTAATGCCAAGATCTTCCTGAACATCAAGGGGTTGATTTACTAAAGACAAGTAGGC
The DNA here is from genome assembly GCF_000935625.1 of Nanorana parkeri. NCBI lineage: Eukaryota > Metazoa > Chordata > Amphibia > Anura > Dicroglossidae > Nanorana > Nanorana parkeri. The sequence continues at coordinate 1,987,905 of NW_017306391.1, forward strand.
CATTCACTTTGGAAGGGAATTTTCACTTAGCATAGTGAATGTGGAGAAATATTACTTTGCAAAGAACAGCTAATCACATGCAAGGAAAATAAAAAACAGTATTTTTGCTTGCACTTGATTGGATGATGGAAGTCAGCAAAGCTTCACCTCATTTGCTAAGCTAAGGGGAAAATCCACTTGCAAAGAAGCCTATTCTTGTTTAGTTAATCAACTAAACACGACTGTAAGACTCAGTAAGACTGATTGTAGGTGGGGGCTCAGACTTTACAAATCCTGTGGCTGTAATATGAAATGACGTCTAAAATCTCTGAACAGTCCCCCTTTGTAAGTGAGATATGAACTGGGTAGACTGTGTTTATGTTCATGTTTGGGTGAAGTGTTTCATGTAGTAGGTAATCTATGAGTAGGTGTTGGGCTGAAAAGCATTTAATAAAGACTATTTAGGAAGCTGAAAGCCACATACATGTTATGACATGTCATACTGTTCAAAGAGTTGACTATCCACGTAGAACAAGAGAGGACAAATTAGTGTGCAATGAAAGAACCAGTCCAACCAATCTAGGAGCCAGCAGGTGCTTTTAAGATAACATAGGCTTTGGACAATGGCATTAGAAAAGGCTCAACACTGCTAACATCCAGCTGCAGTTTTGTTGTTGCCCTGACTACCTGCCTTCTGGAATTTATCTAACATTTATGTAGATCATGATTCATTCATCCCTTAGGTTTAATAACATAACTTCTATATCGAAGTACTCTTAAGTAACATCGATTTTACATGGTCTCATTTTGAGGAAGTTGTAGACCATCTGGACTCCAGTTATTTATGACTTTGATGCAATTAAAGTGAACGATTCAGTAACACACAACAGATGCTAGATTTGAAGTCTTATAACTGGTTTACCCAGTATGCCAGTAGAGTATATTAACTGTCCCCAAGACATGTTCACATATTAATCCAATAAAGGCAGTTTTTACCATTAGGTTTTCCTCTCAACTTTCCTAGAAATTTCATCTCAAATATATATTTTTTAAATGCTATTTTAATAGCTTAACTTAATTGCATTTCATCATTAGCTAAGCATGTAATAAAATGATTGTAATATGTGATTAACTCTGCAACAGACACAGTTAATTTATATTTAGCAAATAATATATTTTGTACTTTACTGATTACTGTTGTATGTTGGCGGAAAGCCAGCAATCCATGACTTGAAAAATCTCCAAGATTCACCTATAAATGAAAAAGTAGAATAAATAAGTTAAAGGGAAACAGAGCATCAAGAAAATATAACTCGTGCTACTATATTAAGATGGAACTGGAAAGGAAAGTTTTGGAATGGAAGATGGCATGTTTGGGGATCTTGACAGATAGTTGATGTCTAGGAGACCAAACAGGGTTTGTCTGTATGTAATTATATACGGGTTAGTGACATAACTGTTATTCAACACCTACAAAACAGGATTTAATTCTTAGGTTTCATATATCGGTTACAGATAAAGCAGCAACCTTAGTATTGTTGAGAAAAAAAATACCCCTCTAGGTAAACTTCACACCTTTTGAGGATTTTAGTAAATACTTCTGTAGATTTCTCTGTTTTGAAGAAATTGCTGTTTGGTTCACCATGTCTTTTGTCAAAACTGATTTCTGAATAAAAGTCTGTCTTTTTGTTATACCAATCTGGTATGGTCTTAGTTTTGTAATGAAGTAAACTTGGAGAAACTTAGAAAATATTTCACCTACATTGATTCTCCTTTTGTAAGGGATATTGAAAATGTAAATTCTCAGTTCACATGTCTGATAAAAGAGCCTGCCAATCATACTACTAGGGTTAGTCTGTACACCAGCTGTGTACAGCGACCTCCAGGTTGTCATACTGCAAAGTAGAGACTTTTTAATGTTTTTTTGACAGTTTTGGAAAATTACAGCATCTGAGGAATGCATCAGAAAGGTGATTTTCTTTGCAGGATTGAGTTGACACTAAACTCAGGAGTTAAATTTTAAAAATGCATTCAAGCACCTTAACTATTAACATAAATGTATCTTATTTGTGTATCACTCAGCTGTAGATCCTGAAATCATCTCTGAATTGGTGCTGACACTGTCCTTCCTTCTGCAGTGTGGCTACTTTTGTTCTCCATGGTCCCTGTGTGTTCTGTAATGTATCCACCACCCCAAGCTGACTCCTGTGATGGACTACAGTCTCACGTTTAGTTTACTAGTTTGTATTGAGATTTTAGTCCATCACAGGAGCGAGCTTGGAGTGGTGGCTACTTTACACATGGACCATGAGGAACACACACAGGGACCATGGGGAACAAATGTAGCCACACTCCAGAAGGAAGGGCAGTGTCAGCATGAATTCAGAGATGATTTGAGAATCTACAACAGATACACAGGTAAGATACATTTTGTTGATAGAGTTTTTAATCAAGTGTTTTGTTTTTTTGGGTTTTTGTTTGCTTGGTTGAACTTAATAGACTGTTTTTCATCCTAAGTAAATTGTAATTGATCTGATTAGTAGCTGTTAGACTGTCCAAGAATATTTAAGAATTAAACCTTTTGGTCTCCTGGCTCTGCAGATGCTGAAAATATGCAAATGTTCAGCCTTAAGACTCATACACATGTCATCTCTGCTCTAAAGGGCCACATTGGAGATCCATTGAAAATAAATAGTGCCGCATCGCCACCGAGTGGATGAAGGTTATGAGAATGACATTGGACATTTATGACATAGAAATATTGCAACAGTTTATTGTGTTAAGCACTTATGCTGTAGCTAGATGACTAAAGAAGATAGATTTGTTTCTTTAGCATATGAATAGGGATTTTGACAGATAATTTCCATGTTTTGTAGACTATTCTCTGTAATCTTGTGCTTAACATTGCCAGTTTGTTTCAGAAATAGCGGCATTCATACATTACAGCATCATCGCATTCTACTCGCCAACTATACAGATAATGAAGCAATTAAGCTTAATTAACATCTATTTAAAGAAGCTATGCAGTGCCAGTAAGATTACTTTTGTTCCAGAATAATAATCATTCTAAATTATTACAAACTAATTTGCTATAGCAGATGCAAATTTTATTTTGATCTGTATGGCTTGCAAAACAATGTTTTTGCTGATCACTGAGGAAGAGGAACTTAAGTGTTTTCAATGGTGACTTCCGAGTAATGGTTACCTCACTATATTGTCAAGATTATGCACTTGTCATGTTCTGACACTTTAAACTCTCTTGTTTTTGGAAATGTAGCAATATATGTATCGCTTTAAAAAAACATATTGTGTTTAGTTATAGAGTGGCAAACAATTGGTATATATTGTATACTTTGGTTCTTTCTCTGGTTAAAAAAAAACATCTTTCGGTTAGAAAAAAGTACCTTTGGTTAAAGTTAAGCCAAAATGTTTTTTAAATGTTGGATAGAGTAGGTAATGCTTAAAACTCCTGTAATTTTTTTGCCATTTGGGTCAATTTTTGTCCCCTACACACAACAGGAAGTATAAATCTCTCCAAAAAAGGGAAATTCCTTCTTAGACAGTTGTCACCAGAAAAAGTGTCCCCATTGAAAGTTTTTCCTCTATATTCCTTTTCTGATGACACTTCAGAATTTTGGATCTTTCCTTTCTGCCTACATGGAAATGGTCATCATTACACATAGAGGTAGAAGCAGAGACACAAACACCAATAAAGATAGGGAGTCTAACCTTTCTCCAAATTTAGAAAAAGCATTGGCTTTAGATACAAATAATTATACAATTTATTCGAAAACAAATAAATATTGTAATATGTAAATATTTTATACAGACTGTGTATGTTGTTAACTAAAATTGTGCATTTACTGAATGGCCAAGGGGATCACTTTACCAGTTCAACATGGTCAGGTGGTGGACAACTTACCTTACCATGCTAGGGCAGGCAAGTTGTACATAAACCTCACACATTTTAGCACCTCCTATTGAAGGTACCAGAGGTATGGCAAAGCCCAGTCTTAACTGACTGCAACTGAGGGCACTGTGAGGCTTGGTAGTATATCAGTAGGGTGGATAACCCTGTTGCTTCACCACTCATGAGCTCAACTGAAACCTGTATTTTTCAGTATTATAATGTTTGACCCTATAGTGCAGCTATCACTGCACACATATTATACACATTTGGGACAATAGATTGGCCCACCACATCACGAGGCAACATAATTCATGCTCTCATAGTGTAACCATCACTTGACTAGTATTGTACAAAACTTAGACACTGGACTAGCCCACCAGAAAACTGCAGAATCACGCTTGATGTTAAAATGTGTCCATCACTAGACAAGCAGTATATGACAGTAGACAAGCATAAACAATACATATGTCACTGGGCAGGAGTATGCATCTCATAGTGCAGCCATTACTAGACATATATTGGACACAAATTGGTCAATGGTCATCAGGTCATTAAAGGTATAGTGTAGCCATTGCTATTCAAACCACTAAGACTAAATATTGGCCCACCAAATGATTGGACAAGATAATGCATGATCTCAAATTGCAACTTTGACACAACCAAGTCAAAAGTTTGGCCCACCAGACTCTAATGTCTCCAGTGGACCATGTATGACATAAGAATTAATGCAAATGAACAACAGGTTCAATATAATGAAAACCACTCTGCATGCAGCACAACACTAAACTGGTCATTATATACTTCACACTGTTCCACTCTATATGCTGAATAACCTTATTGGGCTAATCTCACCCTTCCAAGCTCCTCCCTGTAATGCATTTTATTTCAAAACTTAGCGGAGCCATAGAATCCTATGATGAATATATTCATTGTAGTCCATCATCTTCAAAAGCTAGTCTCTGTTAGTCCCGTTCTCAAAATACATTTCAATGTCTTGAAGTCAAACATGAGGACAAGAAAATACAGTATAGAAATATGGCCATTGCCATATTAGAGATGGATCTAGGGAAAATGCTGCCCTATAGTGTAAGCTTGTCCAATTACAATATTTTTAAAGAAGCAGGCAAAGGAAAACAGATCATGTGTACTTACTACATTGCAAACCTTTTGAATGAGTAGCATCTCTGTATTCATTGCTTGTTTTGGAACTTTGACATACGGTATCTTTAAGTTACACATTACTGCTGATTTATCCTGCTAGTAACCAGAACAATAAAATCCACTTTATACATTCATTGATGTTTGTGGTCAGCGGGAATTGGGAACCATTTTCTGTGAATCCACCAAATTACTGTGTTTATATTCAGCTTTAAGATATATATGTGGCAACAGATTGTGTCTGGTCTTTTTTCAAAGTGCCAACCAAAGTAAAAACAAACCTTCAGTCCCATTTAACAAAATGTATTTCATAGAACAGACTGTTTTACTGCAGGATTCCCTTTAAACAAGTAGTTGCTATCTTGGAAACATATGGTTGTTAAAGTCAGGCAGATGTAGTCATTATGCAATAGTGTCTGTATGTGGCTTATTTATTACGAACTACAAGGCTGTTTCCTCAACATTTCCTTTTTTATAGTTGTAATGTTATGAACAAATAAGTGAAGCATATATGTATAATGACAACATAAAAATGGCAAAGGTACCTGAATGACAACCTATCCTTTAAGACCAAGTATAAAACGTTCGGTTTTATTCTGTTAATTAGTGTTCAACGTTACACACACACTCGATGGGGTCTATTATCACAGGGTCAATGGCTCTAATAATCTCTGCAAATGTTTGTTCTATGGGAATGGATGCATAAAATTAACGTTCTTGTATATTTTACTTAATAATTCAAATGTATTTTTGAATGTAATTTTGTAATACTGATGTATGGCCACCAGAGGAAGCTGAAGAGCATAGGAAATAAATACTTATTTTCTTTGCTCCTCAGAGGTTAATTTAACAAAGTAAAGGCTGTTCACTTCCTAAAGTTTTTTTCTTTACTTTGCTCTCGACTAAGTATTTAAAACAAACAAATGTCCACTTTAATTACTATAAGTGAAGCATATATGTATAATGATGACAACATCCCCATGTCTATCAAACAACTGCAAAAAAATCAAGGACATTTTATGTCCTCGATTTATTTTGCCGGTTGCTTGGGTGCCGGACAATGGGGAGTTTACTATACATACTTTTTTTTATACTTCATTATATTTTTCATTTTTTGTGGTCAGTCCACCAAAATGTATATTTAGTTATAAGTGGAGCCTAGAGGACTGTATCAGCTCCAAGTCACTTGTATGACTGATATACTCAGAAAGCAAGATCTGACTCTGTTCCACCACCTACTACTGCATTCTTCACTCTAAAAAGATAATTCGAAATCTGACAGAGGCAGTGGAACTCCTAATGGCCACGGCATGGGGTGCATACCCAGAGACTCAAGTGCAGATTTTCACCAATAGAATCCATAAGAAGTATTAGAAACTTTTCAGTAGATTGAAGTGCAACTAAGTTTTGGATAGAGTGAAGAGGGATTAGAACACCTGTCAGGTTTGCATTGCTGCCTGTGTCCCTGTTAGGGAGATTCGCCTTCTCTATTTGTCCAGGTGCCAGTTATCACCGAGAGTGAAAGTGAAAGAAAATCAAAAATTTTGGGTTGTTGTCAGAACAGGGCCGTGCAGGTGGCCATGGCTGCTCTGCTGAACAATGTTCGCACCCCCTTTCCCGCCAGAGCATCCCAGGTTACTGAGTGCAGGGCAGGGAGATGTGTAAGAGCCATAGACATCTCCCTGCCCGGCTCTTAGCAATCTGGGATGCTCTTGCTGGCATCCCGCCAAGCTCCTGGCAACCAGTGACGTCACTGTTTGCTAGGAGCTCAACAGGACGCCACTCTCCCACGCCTCAGGTGGCAAAAAAAACAAGGATGCTTCTGACAGGAATAGATAGAAAAACTTTGAATGGGCACACTAGTTCTTGTGACTAGTGTCCTGCTGGGATTTCTCTCTTTGGATGGATTTCCTCTCACTTCCTGTTGTGGCTACCTCTCCACTGGGACACAGATAGCAAAAAAAGGCTGACAGGGGTTAAAACCCTCCATTCCTCTATCCAAAACTAAAAAGAAAAAAGATGTTGGCTTCAGTTCTACTTTACATTTCAGGTTCAGTGAATTGACCATCAACATTCTGATTTAATTTTTATTATATACTGTGCTGTTTAAGACAATCTGAGCATTTTTTTTTCTTTTACCAGTACTAATATTGTTCTTTTTTTTGCATAGGATGCTGGTTAACAGGGTACCTTGCATGGAAATGGGAGCAGCGCAATCTGTCCGTTTACTAAATGACACCAGCTGGTCCTCTCCCTATTTATGTCTGCCTGCCACTGCCTTTGCTGATCACAAAATTCCTGCTGTCTCTACCCATTGTGCCGTCATGCAAGAAAAGGCATGCCATCCACGACTTATAGGATGCTGAGCATTCCTCTTCATTTAACTTTTCCCTACAGCTACAGTTTCTCACTGAGAGAAAAAAAACAAAAACAGTGGACCAATTGATTATCTCGTCTATGTCTGTAGGGTTTGGAAGCATACGACTGGAATTATTTGGACTCCTGCATTTTCATTGTCTTTAAGAGACTGTTATTGTTTTGCTGCTACAATGAGAATTGTACTTTGCTATGTAAGGTTTGGAACTGTTCAAAGGGTAAAGGTTTTGTACTGGAGTAGCAACGCTTCAAAGTCATCTCTCTGTTACCCACGATGCACTTTTTTTTTTTAAATTGAAATGATTTAAAACCCAAGTTTTAATGCCTAATAGTGTACTTTTTTATTTTAACAAAGGCCACCTTTATGTGTAATGCCATATTTTCAGTGTTAGATTATAATCCTTCAAAAGAGTGCAGTAGAAGGCAGCATGAATAGATCATATTGTGGTTTCTTGTACAGGCTGGATGGCAAAGAAGATCTGTAAATGTTTATTCTGCTCAAATTTCCTTTAAAACTCCCTCTAAACTGCACCCCAATTGGGAACAGAGCGAACGTGTTGAACTAAAGACCAGAATTCCCTGAGGGGGTAACGCAATCTGACGGAGGAGGGAGGAGATATTTGCTGAGCGTCATCAGAGATATGGGATGAAATTTCACCCTCTCTAGATTTCACTGATCCAGGAAGCCAGTGAGACAATCTCTCCACATACTAGCAGCCCTTTTCCTATAATTAAAATAGTATGGGCATACCAGTAACGGAATAGGGGCCAAGTACAAGGAATGTTTTTTTTTTTCCACAGACCCCTTTCAATTGAACCACACCTACCTTTTTTTCCTGCTATTCTGTATTTCGTGTTTGTTGACTCCTGTCTGGATGAAGAAAAATGTGCAATTCAGTCCTCAGTCACTGGTACGAGGATATAACAGGGTAGAAGTCACATTATTATTATTATGTGCACTTGTACAGATGTAGCCAAGAGTCCAAAATGGCAGTAGCTTAGAGCTCATGTGCTGGCACTTATATCTGAAGAAGAATTATAGAACCGATGTGAAGTGTGTCCCCCCTCCTTTTTTAAAAAGTTTTGAAGAATCTCAATCACATTGTGATTCAGTGTGTATGTTTACTAACTTCAATAAAGCATTTGCTCATCACTTTTTTCTGCACAGCGGCTGCTATTTGACATAGTCCGGAAATTTTATACCTTGGTGTGGAGTCGAGATAAAGGCATTCTGTGCAGTACAGACAAAACATAGCGGCTTTTTAGTGTATGTGTACTGTTAGTACTCTGTATATACTGTATTTCTATAGCTTCATTTGTAAAAAAGGAAAAAGAAAAAAAATGAAATCATTTAGCAGTTTAAAGTATTGTTTTCAGAAACAACCCCCTTAATTTATTAACATTGACTCAGTTCTGATCTCGTGGAGTGTCAAATCCTCTTTTTGTCATGTTACATGTCTCCACAGTTGTGACTCTGAAGCTGTTGGGAGCAGCAGAAACCATCCAAATGTTTCCAAAATGAAAATGATACAACACGTCATCCTTTGGCGCATTTGAAGAAAAACGCTTTGTATTGTTATTAACATTCCCACTGTGAAGAGGGCGACTTGTGTGTGTGTGTGTGGCAAGGACTTAACGTACAACTGAAGTGTTGCTGTTTGTGTTTTGTTGGTTTGGATTCATAGGATAATGTCTTGATGGGCTGTTCTTTAGAACATCTCTTTTTATCTTATAAATTTATGTGCAAACTTTACAAATGTGTTTTTTTTTTTCATGATTCACAAACACATGCTATTTCTACACAGATGTGATGTACATGGGACATTGTCAAATGGATTTACCTCGCAATGCTTGCTTCACTCTTATCTTAAAAATGACAACAAAGGCACCTTTAGAAATGTTTAGTAATGGCAATCTACAAACAGAAAGTTATAGATAATTGCCGGCTTTGTATTCTTTGCATTTTTCTTTTCCTTCCCATTCTTCTTACTAAGGGCAGAGAAGTCCATCTCCTTTACTCCTTGGAACTCTTGCACATGGGACTGTAATATGTGACACATCATCTGGGGGGGGGGGGGGTAAATGCAGGTTCCCATGCAA
>NW_017306391.1:1997568-2001713 GCF_000935625.1 Nanorana parkeri
TATAATATGTGACACATCATCTGGGGGGGGGGTGGGGAAATGCATCTTCCCTGAGATCTCATAAGATCTTGCTGTTTACAGATGAGATTTCCCAGGAAAGCACTGTTGATGTAGCCTTTCCAGGATGCATCTGTGAAGCCAGGGCTACATCACCAGTGTCTCACTCAGTGTCCCCATTGGAAGTAAAAATTTGGGAATTTATTTCACTATCATGTTTTAGCCATAACAGTCACCAGGACTAATAGGGAGGGTGAATCTTCCTAACACAGACAGCAAAAAAGAAAACCCTCACAGGTCTTCTAATCCCTCTTCAAAAAGTTTTGGATTCAGATGGACTTTCAGTTCATATCCAGCTCTTCTCGGTCTTTTGGCTAAGATCAAGTGTAGTATCTGCCCCTATCATTTTTTTAGGGAAGAACAGTGTTGTCACTTGTCCAGGGGAATGGCAGTCTAGTATTGCCTGGAGTAATAGGTGAGTGCTGGGGGGGGTTTCTAACCTGGTGTACCAGGCTAGTCCCCAGTTGTTGGCAGGAATCCCTCAAGTTCTAATGCCTGAGGAATGGGACTGCCCTTGTCTGGTCAGGGGCTGGAAGTGCAAGGAGCTCTCAGTGATGTGCCCCCTGGGGTTGGTGTCCCAGGGGTGCCAGAAAAACATAATGGATTTGGGACCCAACAGTTTGGCAAGTGGCACATGGTCACGTCACCATGTTGTTTTTCTTGCATATGCCCTCTATGCAGGCTTTCTGGCTAGTCTGGAGAAATTTATATACCGACCACAAGGTGTGCCATGCCCTGCACTTGGCACTTTTTATTTTAAATATTGAATGTATTGCACGGGTACCTTTTTACTCCACAGAAGATAAAGGGTGCAGATCTTTCGGGGCTTGCCCTGATGTTGGGGGGAGGATTTTTCACAGGTCTTTTCCTTCCCCCCCAGGGGTCTCTTTTTAGGAGTGCCCCGACCGAGTACAAGGTGGACTTGCTGCGGCTGGTCCCTAAGGATTAGGGTCTGTCTGGCTTAACCACTAGGTGGACCAGAGTGCCGTGCCCCTGTCAGGACACATTGGGGGTTTCAGGGATATTGTGGCCCTCTTTTTCGGAAGAGGACCAAGCACCCTAGTGCACTTCTTTGTGTGCTGTGATTTCACAGTTCGCTTTTTTTGTAACGATGCATGCACTGTGGAGCTTAAAAAAAAAAAAAGTTTATCCAGTCAATTTTTTTTTTAAGTTTTGGATAGGGTGGGGAAGAATAAGAACCCCTGTCAGGTTTTTACTACTCTGCGGGGCTCTACTCATTTACTCTCACAATGACATTGCTTGCACCAGACAGAAGGTGATGGAAAATCTGCTACAGGGGTGCAGGCAGCAATGAAAATCTGACTAAGGATCTAGCCTTCCCCTATCATACCTATTAAAAGGATTTTTATTCCGGTCTATGTTGCTGTTGGAGATTTTGCTCGGTGAAATCATTGGCACCAGGACAGTAAGGGGAAATCTCTCTAACAAAACACTGTATCGTGGTAAAAAACTGACAGAGGTTTTAGTTATCTCACATTTTAGTATCACATTATCAAGATCAGATATTATAGCTACACAAGTCACTTCAAGACAGGGGACAGAGGCTAAAAGAGATCATGTTTCCACTCTATGTTATTATACCTAGAATCTACAAGTAGAACAGGTGGACAGACTGTCTTTCTCTTCTGCTAGCAGTTCAGTTCTAGGTGCACGGAAACAAAGTGGGTGAACTGTAACTACACAGCAGCAAGAATGATAACCCATCCGTATTGCAATGGCAGTCGGAGTGACAGTTCAGAACCCTTCATTATACATCTGAATGTGTTACTGACGCTCAGGAAGAGTGGGAAGCTTTGTGCCACCCCTGACATCTAGACTGTGCCTTTTGGCACTGCATGAAAGAAATACTTTGTGAAATGTTATGTGGCTGTCATGCTAATTCTTCAGCTTCACTACTTAGTAAATCAGTTAATCTAAACAAAAAGGAAGCTAATGAAGTTAACGTTCAGACTCGTGACTCACTAAGTAGTGAAGCTGAAGAATCAGCATGGCAGTCACACAACCAGCAATTTTAGAAGGGAATTTTCTAATTGTTGATGGAGAACTCCTCAGCACTGTGAGGAGCTTGTAACCCAAGAGCAGTAAAACTATACCTACACATCCAACTTTTCTCTAAAGTCTATGGCCACATGTGACCAGCTGTTGAAGAATTTGCCTCAGCCCATTGTAAAAAGTTAGTTGCAGAATTAAGTAACAGCTACAAGGAAGGGTGCAAGACATTGTGCTACAATAGTGCAAACATTTTGTCCGGAGTAGTAAAGTCACTGACAGCTGCATTTCTGTAGGTCTAGGTAACACAGTGGACTCATTCAGGCCTTGAAGCTGTTGCAATATCTGAATTCCTTGTTCCCATATCATTGCCTGTGTTTGCTAAAAAAAATATAGTGGTGTTCTGTAAAATTAGGGAAAAAGAAAGACTGATAGTTTGCACCCAGCAACCACTCAGATGTCTGTGGAACTGGCCTTATAGGTAATTTTCATGTGAAGCGCATTCAAGCTGAGTAATATGGAAATGAAACACTGACAGAGAGTGACAGATCACAATGATGACAGAATCCCTACTTCCCCCCAAAAAACACAGTACAATCTTTGTACAGGTATCATCCAGGGTTAGCATTTACTTTCTTGACCAAGATGCTGGCCCAGGGATGGTACAATCATGTTCTTAACTTGTGTGTATGCACGTTATTTCACACTTCTCATCACTCTGTGACTTGCTAGAAAATTGCAATGTCCAATCTCAATGAGTTAAAGTACTGTCACTGGACTGGAGTTTAAAAACTGTTTGTTTTTTTTAAACAATAAAAGCCACACTCTAAAAAAAGTACATATACCGTTGCTGTATATTTGAACATCAGGAATGTATTCAGGCACACCTGCTGAGTTATGGCATATGTTATATGTTGCACATGACCTCTGATCTGTAGACAATCAAATAGTTCATAAATCCAGGGCAATGGACATATTGCATGATTCCCCTACCTTCTCCTGCAGGTTGCACCAGTTTGCATACACATCTGCAGGTGAATTGCAAATAAGAAATTGACTTCAAAAAGCTAAGTCCCAACATTTACCATGTCTGATTAAGAAATGTATTTACTGATCTTCTTCTAGTGTGTTTCCATCAAAGTGTTATTGAACCCTAACATTTTATTACAATTCCTAGCAGCTGACCTGGATACTTATACTCTACTTGCTCCTTTTCTGCTTTCAAAACTTTTCTTTCTTCCTAATTTAGCAGGTCTGTAGATCACTGCCCTAGGTTTCCCCTTGGATGGCTCCTTTCTCTTGTGGGTTCCTGGGTGAGGGGAGGGGTTGCAGATTGTATGTATCTCTGGTTCCGGTTCTGTCCTGCGTTCAGCCCTGCTCACCAACATCATTGGTTTCCAGATGCTGGGCAGGATACCAGTCAGAGCATCCCACTCAGCTCCTGGCAACCAGTGACATCAGTGAGCTGGGTGGGATGCCGGCCAGAGCACCCCCCAGTTGCTAAGAGCTCTTAGAAACCTGGTATACTCTGGCCGAAATGTGAGGCACACCTGCTGCCCCCCATGACACCCAGTGAGATGCCGCCTGAGGCAATCGCAATTAAAGTTACATAAAATAAATAGAAAAAAACCCCTCCTAAATGTTTTAAAGCCCGCCCCCACATACACGCACTTACGAATGTATCAGGTATGTCAACATATGAAAATGGCGATGACGTGCATGCCGGAGTGAGAGCATTAATTGTAGGGTCATCATTCATAGTTAACCCTAAAGTGATGACCTGTAAAAGCTTTTGAAGTGTCACCCATGGACAATTTTGAGTGCCAGCGTTTGTTGCCGTTTCACAGGCGCTCACAATTTAAAGGCTTGACATATTTGGTATCGATTTACTTGACACAATGGCCTCTTTTTTTATTTTATTGAAAAACCGGATATTATATTCTGTTTATGTGCACTAAAATTACCTATATGTTTTAGTGCAAATTTAGGTTTCATGAACAGTTGTGCTAAAATTGCAATTATCACCATTTTTTTCTCCAGGGTCTCTGCTTTCAAAAAATATATAATTCTGGGGAGGG
>NW_017306391.1:2001856-2004608 GCF_000935625.1 Nanorana parkeri
GGTTTAGCCATTCTTCAGGCCTAAAGTGTGCAAAAAAATTGAAAAATGGCTCTGGCAGTGACAGAGTTAAGCATATTTTGTGGTTACAAGGACTGTGGCATATGTGTACTGTGTATATAGTGAGTAGGCTCAGGTCAATGCAACTGACAACAGATGTCCCAGGTCTTTCACAAGCCGTGCAACACCCCAGCTGTAGCATATTTTAGACATTACTTTAAAGAACTGGTTGCTTATAAAACATAAGTCCTTATCTCAAAATCATATAAGAACATTTAGAGGTTTATTCTCTATTGAGCAAAAGGATAAAGTCAATAGCCCGTACAGCAGCCGAAGGCAGCCGAACAGCTCAGCCGAGCCGAACGCATATGCTTCGACTCGGCTGAGCCAAACACACAGTCGAATCGGGGAAAACGGTCTGCCGAAGCAGACCATTCTCCCCGCAAATGTCAACAAATAAAAAAAAAACAAAAAGGCATAGGGTCCCCCTCCCGATCCCTACCAGACCCTTTAGGTCTGATAGGAATGTTAGGAGGGACCACAAGTTGAAAAGTAAAAAAAAAGGGCATGGGGTTCCCCCCAAAAGTCATTCAAGGCCGCTTAGGTCTGGTAGGAAATTTAAGGAAACCCCAACACCCCAACCCCCAAAAATGGAAAAAAAAGTGAGGTCCCCCCTAAAATTCCCAACCAGACCCTTAATCCACGCACAGGCCTGGCAGGGCAGGAAAGGGGGGTCGAGCAAGGGCCCCCTCCTCCCTGCAACATACCAGGCCACATGCCCTCGGCATTGGGAGGGTGCTTTTCCAGGGCCCCCTATGAGGACAAGGGCCGCTTCCACCACAACCCTGACCTGGTGGTTGTGGGGGTCTGTGGGCAGGGGGGATTATTTGCAACGGGGTACCTCCTTGCTGTCCCTCCTTGTGAATGAGTAAGGGGTACTTGTACCCCTACTCATTCACTAAAGGGTTAAAGAAAAATGTAAATAAACACTAGACTTTTAGAAAAAAATCCTTTAATTAAAAAGAGAACACAACAAAAGTTTTTGACAAGTCCTCCAGGTATTCCTCACTTAACGACCGAGTTCCGTTCCTATGACCTAGGTCGTTAAACGAATTGGTCGTTAAGCGAGGAACTGTATACAGTACTGTACTGCATTAGTACAGTACTGTATAGTGTTGCAGATGTACAGTACTGTACAGTGCACTGTAAATCGGTCAAAAAAATACTTACTGAGACCCGCAGTGGAGAACGGAGTACAGCACTTCCGCCGGTGAGAAGTCGCACTGCCGCTGCCACATTCCCGCACGTAAGGTCGGATAGCTGGTCCTAAGTGCGAGTGGTCGCAAAGCAGGTAAGTCATAAAGTGAGGAATGTCTGTACCCAAAATTATAAAAAAAATATTTGGGGGTGGAGTTCCCACTTACGATTCCTACCAGACCTGAAGGGTAATTTTTTTAAATTCTGCTCGCTATTCACTCACTGCTGTTCGGTCCCTATGAGAATAGAGGTGAATGGCAGCGAGATGTTGTATTGGCTGAGTCGAACGGGTTCTTCACTTCGGCTCAGCCGAACCGTATGGCTGAACGGAAGTGAAGTGAAGTGAGCCGAAAACTGCTTTCAGCCGTACAGGGCTAAAGTAAATAGCCGAATGGTGTTCGGCTCCCTTCACTTCGGTTCGGTTACTCACTCAGCTGCCGAAGGCAACCATGTGAATAACCCCCTTAGTTAGAAAAGCAGAATCATCTGGCTCTTTAAATATTCGAGTAATTACCACTGCAGTAAATTTTCAGTGCATTTACAAGAAGAAATGAAAGAATAAATATATTAAGAATATAAATGCACACATAAATATTGGAGACCTATACATAATACACAGAAGGGAGAATAACATTTAAAGTGCATTATCATCCCATGAAATCTGATCTGTTCCTGTTGGGTACTGCACATAATTGCTTTTTGTTGGATTTCCTAAAGCAAATATTATACCTTTCATTTTAAGGATCTGTTGGATCTGTTGGAAGTTAAGCAAAACATATCAGATATTATCATCTTTTTTATTCTAAAGAGCCAAACTTCATGATGCCTATATAAAAACGAATTTACCTACCACAATATTTGTAAAGTATTGTACTTACTTAGTCTTGTGACCCTCCCCTTCCCCCCTCCTGTTAGCTGGCAGCATAGATTAAGCAAGATGGCAATGCTTATTACATCCTGCAATTTAGTAGACTCATTGCCACTGCCACTTTGTAGCAGTAGTAAACAACAGCATGCAGATAATGTACCCCCTAATCTCTCTCCCTTTAAGCCCCTCCCACAAAACAGGTTACAGAACAGGAACTCCCAATGCAAGTAGGGCTGCCACTAACGATTATTTTCATAATTGATTAGTTGGCCAATTATTTTTACGATTAATCTGATTAAAAAAAAACAAAAAATAAAACACACAAATGGAATGTTACAAACATAAAGTTGACTTCAGATTAAAACGTTAATGCACATTGCATGGCATTGCAGTACCGTGCGTTCCAGTTCAGCCAATCACACTGCGGGCGGGAGGGGCATTTGGGATGCCATTGAAATTAATGGCACCACAACGCACATCCCACAGCAGAATTTTCAGGCCGAAACCAAAAATTATGCATGCCACTATATAATGTATATACTATGTGCTGTACTGTTTTTTACATTTTCTTTTTTTACCTCATTGCTATCACATGGGGGTGGGGGGGGGGGGCTAACAAGCCCCCTATGT
>NW_017306391.1:2004870-2043687 GCF_000935625.1 Nanorana parkeri
TTTATGTGTTTTGGGCGGCGGGGCGGGGGGGGGGGCGGGGCTCACAAGCCCCCTATTTGATAGTATATTGGAGGTGACAGGTTCTCTTTAAGGTGACATTGGGGGTCTTTTAGACTCCTTTCCACTTCACTCGGGAATGATAGCTGCCTGCTGAGGCAGCTGAATGTCAACACAGCAGGCCGTGGCTGGGAGCAATAGCCAGCCTGCTATTGGCTACTTTAAATTGCAATAGCCAATAGCAGGGTTGGTATTGCACCCAAACACTACCTGCTGTAAATCAGCAGAGAAGGACCTGATGAAGAACTTTCTCCTTCAGGTCCTCCTCTGCTGATTGATAGCAGACAGTGGGAAGGTACAATAGCCAGCCTGCTATTGCAATTTAAAATAGCCAATAGCAGGCTGACTATTGCTCCCAGCCACTGATGAGAGACTTGACGCCAGCTTTCTACTGCCGGCAGAAGAGGGTGTACAGGGGAGCAGCAGGGCAATGGAGGAGCAGCAGGGGCATAGGAAAGCAGCAGAGGCACAGGGGCAGCAGTGCAGGAACGGGGGCAGCAGTGAAGGGACGTGGACAGCAGTAGAGGCATGTGGGCGGAATGGGGGGCAACAGCAGAGGAATGGGGGCAGCAGCGGAGGGACGGGGTCACCAGCAGAGAAACAGGGGCACCAGCAGAGGATTGGCTATACCAGCGGAGGAATGTAGAGGCACAGCGGTCTCTACTCCCTACTGGTGCCGGCTGCTGTGGTCTATGTCCCCACTGCCTCTGCCAATACAGGCGGGGAGAGCAGCAGGGATTGAAAGGGACATAGACCGCTGCAGCCAGCAACAGCCAGGAGGAGTACGGAGGAGCAGAGTGGCAGCGGCTGCGTATTCAACTAATCAAACCAACGAATCGATAATGAGAATCGTTGATGGCGATGTGGGGGATGTGGCTTAGCTTATCTCCCTGCCCACCTCTGGCACTGGCCGACATCCCGCCCAGCTCACTGACGTCACTGGTTACCAGGAGATGGACAGGACGCCGGCCGGAGCCTCCTGCTCAGGTCCTGTCACTGGTTGCCAGGAGCTGAGCTGGATGCCGACCAGAGCATCCCCGGTTGCTAAGTGCTTGGCTGGGTGATGTCTATGGCTCTTACACATCTCCCCACCTGGCTCTTAGCAATCTGAAATGCTCTGCCCAGAAAGGTGGTGGCAGGCACACTGCAAACATTGTGCAGCAGAGCGGCCATGCTGCTCTGCCTGCCACCCCTCCACGTGACCCAAAGAAATGCTGCCTGAGGCAAGAAGCTCAGGCTGCCTCATTATAGGGATGGCTCTGGACAAGAATGTAAAACACCATGACATGAGGGGAAATCCTACTTTTGACAGCTATCACTGGACAGGTGTTCTCATTGGAAGACTTCCCCTCACTCCTGTTCCTATGACAACTGTAAAACTTTAAATATCCTTTCAATTTCGGTCATTCTGTCATTGTGATGACAATTATAAAAACCTGACACTCCATCAACCACTTGAAGACCAGGGTGTTAAACCCCCCTACCTGGCCAGGCCATTTTTCAGTATTCAGCGCTGCAGTACTTTGATTGACGTTTATTACATCATGCAACGCTGTACTGAAATTAATTTTGTACCATTTTTGGGGGGACAGATAGAGCTTTCTTTTGGTGGTATTTAATCACCACTGGGGTTTTTATTTTTTACTATATAACAAAAAAGTACCCTAAATTTTGAAAAAAAACCTGTTTCCCTATAAAATGTTATGAAAACTTTATTATCACCTCAATATTTTGGTAAAATATAAAAGGCGGGGTCACGTCGGGTAAATAGACACCAAACATGTCAAGCCTTAAAATTGCCCACGAAATCGCAGAAAACGACCACACCGAAAATTGGCCATAGAGGACGCTTTAAACGCTTTCACCGTTCACAGTTTAGTGTTATCAGTAATTAATTGCCCTAGAATTATTGCTCTCACTCTGACGTTTGTGGCGATATGTAACATGTGATGTATTATACATCACTTCCTGCATTCGGGGACCGGAGAGGAGATCGTGTACTGAACTCCCTTTGATCTCCAGTAACAGAGTCGCCGTGCCGGTCCCAGCCGCACCAGGCACAGCGGATCTCGGGAGCAGAGGCGCACACCCGCAGCTACTACAAGGGATCGGGCATCTCTAGAAACGCCGGATCGCTTGAATGTAAACAGCCATCACTGGCTGTTTCCATTGTTAACAGTTCAGGAACGGCCATGGACGGCAAGTGGTTAAAAAAGGAAAAAACACTTTCATTTTAACATTGAGGTAATTTATTAATGCCATCTGCTGGCCATTGGTCTCATGTCCTTTTAGCCTTGCTGCCAACAGTTATAGCTTACAAAACACTGCTGGAAGATTGAATGGGTATGTTTCAGGAAGAATTTGCAGTCTATGGACAGAAGTGAGCCGCACAGACATCAGCAATGTGCAGCTCCAGGATCAGTTTACATAAGGCCCGTCATTCTCTATGTAGATCTTGACCAGAGAGCTTTGACAATCTCCCTTACATACTAGAAAGAAAAGCCAGTCACAAATGATTTTCTGTCTTTGCCACAACAATTATGAACTCCCTGTTTATTGTTTTACTGACAACCGCTGCCAGATTAAATTATGTGTTGAAAAGTGTATTCAGCCTGTCAAAAGAAAGTATGAGTTGCTAGATTAACACAGATAAATATTTGCTATATATGTGTACTTGTGCCATATAAAAAGTTGGTAGAATAGCCTTAGTTTGGACTAATATTAATTTTCTATTTAGTCAGCCAATAAAACTTAATTTAAGCTCTCATAGATTGTCAAAACAGCCAGAGAAGAGTCAGTTTTGCTGAGCTCGACCAGCAGCGTGAGCACCCCTCCTCTCTTCTGGAACACTATTTCAACAGTGGGTTTTATTTTCCTGGTATAACTTTTCTGAAATGTTATACAGTATCTTCATAACATCTCATTGCAGAATGCTTAGGTCATGATATCAGATGTCCGGAGGATGAAAAGGACTTCATGACAGGCCTGCAATGTAAAACTATCAACTTTGTGTCTTGAAGACTCACATCACATCCAAGTGATGTGTAATAGTGCATGATGCTATACACTGTTATGCGGTAACATCTCATGCTCATTGCAGAAATGAGGAATTGTCACATTGTGTTTTGTGCCAACATACATTTACTTACACAAACATAGTTCTGCTTAAATCCACCATTGCAGATTTATCCTGAAACTTGAGCCACCAGATGTATTGAAATCTGATCAGGCTCTGCTGGAGGTTGGATCGTAATGACTAAGGCTAATCCAGCCAAAGAAGCGATTCAATATCTTACGATATAGTTTTCCAATTAAATTTGTGCTGTTTCCTGATTTATCTTAGCCACAAAACAAATAACATAATGCTGCCTGTAAAACATAATACTTTTGGGGGATGGAGGATGCACATTAAAGCAATTCTACACTACTCAGGCAAAGGGTTCAGATGACTGTATTCACTCACACTTCCTCTCTTTCCTCTCTTAAGAAACTGAAGCTTTAAAATAGAACTATGGGGTACACTTTTCATCCCATAGTTCTCTTAAGGGTCACAGGAGGACATATACTAACGTCAGTATATACTGAGAGCACCGCAGCTAGGACGGATCCTATACTATAGCTGATTGACAGCGGGCTCTGCCTATCTAGAGGCAGAACCAGCTGAGCCCGCCCCTCCCCCGTCCGTTCCTCCAGTCAGCGCTGGGGGATCGGAGAAAGGGGGAGGGGGATTCCTGCTGGGAGCGGTGACTGACAGTGACCGCTCTCTGCAGGGAGATGATGGTGAAGTGAGCGAGCAACGGTATGTGTTTGCTCACTTCCCGATCAATAGAGCCGACGTGTGACAGTTTCACATTCTTTGAAGACTCTCTATAAGAATGGCTTGTTGGCCATGCATTGGGTGCTACTACATTTATTGCAAACATTATGTGCCATTATCACCCCCCTTTTTCCATTTGTTCCCATGCAAATGATTAACATACTGGAGAATTTAGTGCCGTGTCACTAACTAGAGGGCTGTGTGCATTCACTCTGTGCTCTGGTTGTCACTAACTAGAGGGCTGTGTGCATTCACTCTGTGCTTTGTGCTCTGTGCACGCCATTGCTCCTATTGCAAGAGACACACGGTTCTACCTTGGTTAGTCCTGGTTGACAAACGCTTGGAAACCCTTTCCAAAGCATTGTTTTCACTAGCAAGCCCTGCTATGCATCATGCCATAATTGTAATGTCAATATGTGAAATCTTATGGGGTCAGACTAAACTGATGTCAAAGGATCCAGTTACTATCCATACTGATGAAATCAATGAATATGCAGAAAACTCTTTGGCTGAAATGTTGTTCTGCAGAACAGTACTGTAAAAAAAACACTTGCTACACATGCATTTTGATAGTAAATGTCTTTTTGTTGCCTCGACACCCTCATTAAAGAATGTCATTGAGGGTAAAACTACTCATTTGTCCCAACAAAAGAAGCCTTAGACATAAACTAGAAAGACTCCTTCCCCCCTGAGGTGAAGAAGAGTTATTTTTTAATTACTCCCAGGCTTCAACTTCCAAGGCCATATCCAAGCCAGAGGCCTGGTTCATTTGCGAATCATGGGCCCCTAAATCTCTGAAATATTAAGGCGCATACTCTTCAGCATGAAGGGACACCCCAACTTTCCAAAGTGGGAAGATGTATGTTTGCCTTTGCAGACACCTGGACACAGCATCTCAGATGTCTGGTAAGACAAATGGTTTCCAGGGGCTACAAGCTAGAATTTGGCTCTCTGTCCCCTGCCTGTTTCATGCTATCCATCCTGCATGTGTCCCCACATAGGATAGCAGATCTCCATACCTCTGAGTTACTCAGCAATCCAGCCCTGGAGTTGGGGAAATCTTTCCCCAACTCCCCTCAAATCTTTCCCCAGATCTTCCTTGTCTTTAACCTCTTGCCGTCCGCCCGTAGTAAAAAAACGGACGGACGGCACTATAATAGCAGATGCTGGCCTGAAAGGCTTGGGAGACATTCTAGACACCTTGTCAGTGCAGAGGACTGAGGAAATTCAAAGGAAATTTCCTTTCACTGCTTAGATGTGGCTTGTACCTCTCAGATACTACCATTAAAAAGATCAACTCTCTTTCTGTCATTCCTGATGTAAAGGGAAACCAACCACCATTACTCAGTGGCTCAGATAGATTATTGCTCAAACTTATGGTGTTTAAGGGCAAGGTTTCACCTTTTCCTATCAAAGTGAACTCAAATAGGTCTGTGGTTGCCTCTTGGGCTTTTCAGCATTAAACAATGGTTTTCAGGATTTGCAAAGCATCCTCCTGGTCTTCTGTTCACACATTCTCTAAGTTGTACCAGGTCTGTTCAGGTCTCATATGATGCCAGCTTTGGATGTAAAGTCCTTTAGGTAGCTTTTTGAGCTGCAGGCTGCCCATAGTTTTACTGTTTTGTTATGTGGGCCTTTTGGTGTTTTGTTATTGTTGCCCTTTAGGTGTTTTGTTATTGTTGCCCTTTAGGTGTTTTGTTATTGTTGCCCTTTAGGTGTTTTGTTATTGTTGGTCTATAATAACCAAATAGCATTCTCTGATGTTCTTCTGACTGCCCTAAACTGGTAAAAGTTAACAGCTGTTTAAAACATTGGTCTATGTACACTGCCTTTTTATGCCCCCCTTGATTCATTGATTTCTTTGCATTTTAGTTCACAAAGTGTAGTGGTTCTTTGGTTTGCAATGGATTACCATAGCAATAGGTACATATAGGTCTGAATATCATTTGAAACTTCTAGAAACATTAGATCATATTATTGCAATGCCAATTACTAAACTGTTCAACTAAAACCTGTTGGGTTCTTGTAAAGAAAAAAACCAACAGAAGTTCTTTGTATAGCAGCCACCTTCTAGCTACCCTTCAACTGCTGATGTTTAGCCAGTATAGTTTCGTTTTACTAAAAGACTACTGTAGGCGCAACGGAACTGATAAGAGAACATTGGATGTTAAAGAAAGGAAACTGCATACCCTCTAGCGTATATGATGTGATCATGGAGAAAGTAAACTAGGGGACTAACAGTTATGAATTCATAGGCGTTTAGGCAGGTACACTCTCTGTATCCCCAGTAGTTATACCTAGTATATGTTAATATAATTGATTTCATTTTTTTTTCTGTTGGTTATTTACTACATGTTAAGCATGAGGCAAAAACATATCAGCATAATGACCACTTTCCATGTTTCTAAAGTTTCCCTTCTCTTCTATAAATTTGGCTATTTTCCTGAAATTCACTACAGGAAATGATGACATGCTTTCTTGGCACATTACTGCAATTCCATCTCTCTGGCTCTCCTCAAGTCTGATAATTTATGGGTTTCTAGCCTTGCAATGTTTTCTATTTGGCTCATATTGAATATCTTGAAACTAAGATGAATGTAACTTCATACCAGCACAAAAATATTATTAATAAAAAAACCAACAGAATATGGTACAAGAGGTTTGTTATAATGTGTATGTAACAACAGCTATTCTTGTCTGCATCTGAATTCAGTAAGTCACAAATGTTAGTTATAATAACTAAATGAGACACCTACGCTTCTATCTTGATTGCCTCCATTTAAAACATGGAATAATTGTTCATCCTGCCAATTTGGATGCGCACATTCTGTTATTTTAGAATTGTTGGCACTTAAAACTCCAGCTCTAACTGCCAAATGTAAGGCAATTTAATTTCTCTTTTGTGAAAAGATTTTATTGATTGTAGTTCATATTGCAAAATGTAAAATTTTTCAGTGCAAGTGACTTTGGGTTACAAAGTCATTTCAACAAGGCCCAGGTAGCTCTGACATTTAAGACTGAATCCCTCCCATGTCCATTACCAGGTGAATGTAGTTGATGATGCCTCTGGAATCCAGCAATACAGTTTGGTGGGACAGGAGGAGCAACTGCCCCAGGGCAGTGTTTTCATATGGGGTTGGGAGTCTACATGGTGAACTCCATCCCTTACAGCTAATCAGCAGCAGGTACCAATGGCACTTTGTGCCCTTATAGTATGACACGACAGAACTGGAGTGTGCCAGGAGCGCCTTCTGCAGGCAGCTGCCTTTAAACCCAGCTTGGGCAGTGAGCAGGGGTGTGCACATCGAAGATGGAGAATAAAATACTCACCTGATGTAATATCATTTTGTGGGACTTTTTATTTATCACTGCATTTTATCAATGTTGAGTGTTTCATATTATTTGGATTGTGTTGTCAATTGATGTACATGTTTGCTTCAAAATTGGCAGAAGCACTTTTTTGAGAATTATATCAATGTGTATGTATCATCGTTGCATGTATAAACTAAGGACATTGTATATGTGATCTATGGACAATGTAATCTATTAATGTGTGATCTTTGTTTGGGTAATGTATATATATGTGATGCAGTAAATCACTTTACTAGCAGTGTTTTAGTGCATTGCATAGATTTTTTTGCCTGCACCTAACATGGCGCCTGGTCACCCTGCTCAAATCCGGAAAGCAATCTGTGATGCTCAAACCCAGGCCCCAGACAACCCCAGTATAGAGCTGCTGTGTGTCTGGATTTGTGATGAGCCGAACACCCCCGTGTTCGGTTCGAATTCAAACTTTCAAACATGGGGAAAGTTCATATTCGAATTCGAACTCAAAGCAATTCTATGGGGGTAGAACATTGAAAATCAAATGTCCCCATTTTAAAGCCTCATATGCAATTTATTGGTCATGAAAGGTGTATGGGGATCCGGGTACTGCCCTGGGGGACAGGAATCAATGATAAAAAAACTTTAAAAAAATATAGTTTTTAAAGGAGCAGTGATTTTAACATTGCTTAAAGGGTAAGAATAAAAATGAAAAGATCCTTTAACCTCTTGCCGTCCGCCCGTAGTAGAAAAACGGACGGACGGCACTGCTGCATTGCGGGTTGCCGTCGCTAGACGGCATTTTTTTCTGCTCGCGCGCGCCCCCTAGCGGGCACGCACGGGCAGAAAAGACCAGTCTAATGCGAACACCTGGTACCGGGTGTTTCACATATAGGCGATCAGCGGGTCCATAGCCCGCCGATCGCCTATATGTGCTCGTTATGTCAGTCAAAGTACCGCAGCGCTGAATACTGAAAAATAGCCTGGATGGGAAGGGGGTTTAACACCGCGGATGTCAACTGGTTAAATATCATGCCGGGAGTGTCCTTAAGCTGCCTGTAAAGTGGCGCATCTGTACAATGTATAGAACCTGCTGCAGCAAAACTGACATTTCTAAAGAAAAAAAAATGACATTTATTTATTTTAAAGAGTGCAGTTCCCCCTCCCAAACAATACCAAACCCTTTAGGTCTGGTAGGAATGTTAGAAGGGACCCCATTTTAAAAAACAAAAAAAAGTGTGTGGGGTTCTCCCTCAAAGTCATACCAGACCCCTGGTAGGAATTTTTAGGAGGAACTCCACCCCCAAAAATGGGAAGGACGGACCTGGTGTCCCCCCTATAATTCCATACCAGACCCTTGACCCGAGCACAGGCCTTGCAGGGCCGGAAAGGGGGGGAGGATGAGCGAGGGCCCCCCCCCCCCCTACCAGGCCACATGCCCTCGGCACTGGGAGGGTGCTTTTCCAGGGTCGGCCCTGGAAAAGCACCTTGTCCCCGTGCCAATGGGGACAAGGGCCTCTTCCCCACATGCCCTGGGGCAATGGTTGTGGGGGTTCGGGCAGGGGGCTTATTCACATCAGGGTACCCCTTTTAATAAAGGGGCACCCAGATGCCGCTGTTCTGTGTGCCCTGATTGAGAAAAGTCTTGCACCTGACCCAAGGCACACTGCATTGGCACAGTGCGGGGTGCTTGGCGGATAGCAGTGAGTCACAGGCAGGGCGGATAGGGGAATAGTCCGCCGAACACCCTGACAGTTCGTGTGTGGTCGAGCCCAACCCTAGTCTGGATACCCCACCTCCTCTCCTCTCTACTCAGCCATCCCCAGACACAGTGGCGTCACAAGGAGGGTGCGGGGGGTGCGGCCCGCACCCGGCTGACACCATTGGAGGGGTGACACCAAAATGACTCCCAGTCATTTTGGTGTCACCCCCCTCTGAAAAGTCGGGCGCTCGGTCATGGACCGAACGCGCGACAGTATCAGGAGAGAGGAGGGGACCCGGCGGCATACCTTATACCGCCGGGTGACTGTCTCCTCTCTCTTGGTGATGGACGCCGGCAGGTATCAGAATGCTGCAGTGCGTGCGCGATGATGTCATTGCGCACGTGCGTGGTGACGTAACGCGCATGCGCAGTTATGTCTCGGCGGGGTGACACTCGGTTACCGCTCCCGGTGTCACCCAGCCTTGGGACGCCCCTGCCCAGACATTCTCCTCCTAATCACTGGCATGAGATAGGAAAGAGTTAATCCAGATAAATGTGTGCAGAATCCCTATTTTTCTTTTCACGCATATGATACTTACAAGTATAATATTGATATTGCTTTATGCAAGTAGTTTTTGCTATGGTTTAAAGAATGTCTAAAGTAAACCTTTTTGAAATCTTGTATTGCTATGGACATGATAACATAGTTACATGGTTAATCAGGTTGAAAACAGACACATGTCCATCGAGTTCAACCTATAGAGATATGAAAGGGGAAAAAAAAGAAAGAAAGCCTAAAGAGAACGCTGTGCCCACAGCTACCCCCTGTTGATCCAGAGGAAGGCAAAAACCCCCTATAAAGCATGGGTCTATTCACGAAGCTGTCGAAGGATCTAGCCGTAGCTTCGGTCGATCCTTCGGCTAGCTTCGGCCCCAGGACCCCTTCGGTTCAGTAGAACCGAAGGGGTGCTGTACGGGCTATTCACTATAGCCAGGCCTGCTTCTGACAGCTGGGCGGAGCCAGCCGTGATCTTACGGCTGGCTCCGGCCACTTGCAGAGAGATCAGCGTCCCTGGTTACCAGCTAACCAGGGACACTGATCTCCAAACAGCAAACTCTCCAGGGAGAGGTTTTTTTTTGGTTCTTTTTTACGGCAGCAGAACCGCCGGACAATAGGAAACTATTGTCACTGCTACCTCCGCACAATCATTTTCTATTTACTTTTTTAAACTTTTTAAACTATTTTTCTGTTCTCCTCGGTCTCTCTGACCGAGCAGAACAGCCGAGCCGAATGCCGCTCAGCGTCTATAAGAATAGGCCAAACAGCAGTGAGTAGCCTGCCGGAGGGTCGGCTCAGCCGATCCAGATGTTGGATCGGCTGAGTCAAACTCCTTCTGCACTTCGGGTCAGCCGAACATGCTGAGCATGTTCGGCCGACCTGAAGTCATGTGAAGCAAGCCAATGTACGGCTGATTTCAGCCGATATATGGCTGAAATCAGCCGTACCAGCCTGAAGTGAATAGCCGAACAGTGTTCAGCTCACTTCACTTGGGGTCGGTTGTTCACTCGGCTGCCCTCGGCAGCTTAGTGAATAGACCCGTAAGCATCGGATGTACATACTTATTGTACATTTAAACAATACATTCTTTATAGCATGCCTTACTTCATTTCAACCACTAGATGTCAGCAATAATCTGGTTCATGTTGTAGATACAGTATCAAAAATAAAGTGATGGCTGTATTAAACACTACACTGCACAGAGATCACATTATCTTCTTTTTTATTTTTTTTTTAATTATTTGTGAATTCATTATTATTATTATTATTATTAGTAGTAGTAGTAGAAGTAGTAGTAGCAGCAGCAGCAGCAAACGCAGCCATACCTCCTGAGTAGATGTACTTAAGATCAGAGGAAAGTGAGAATGGAATACAGTATTGATTAGAAGGCAATGTATTGTATGGGACGTCTGCATATTGTAAATATGTGGGATTATTATGTAGCAAGCACAACTGCATTATAAAGAGTGCTCTCCGAGGTAGTACAATCATTCTCCTGCCCAACCGTCTTGCTCTGTTTTTAATGTGCTCCTTTTTCTCGCCTGTTGCTGTATACACTGGTAGTGTGAGAATCCTGAAGACCAGTGGACTATGATCCTGCTTTGTTTCCTTTGGGAGATGTGTTAAAAGAGCACTAAAGCCAAAACCTTTTTTTGGGCTTTAGTCCTTTTTTGGGTCACAGGAGGACCTTTACTAAAGTCCTCCTGTGATCCAAAGTCAGCATATAACTGGATAATGCCCGCTATTTGTTGAGAGCATAGAGCCGCGCTGCAGACGGGACATTCCAACAATATTTCAGGATCCACCCCACTGACAGCTGGTTCTGCCTCTCTGGAGCCAGAGCAAACTGTCCCAGCCCCCTCCCCTGCCTGTCTCTCCAATGAGTGCTGGAGGAACAGAGAGGGGAGAGTGAATCCCTGTGGTGTGCGGTGACTGACAGTGACGGGAGAAGACTGTGAAAATGTATGTTTCCTGGGCTTAGTAAATAAGGTGAAGATGTGTTTACTATAAATTAGGGATGTCCCGATGCCACTTTTTCAGGCCCAAGTACAAGTACATCCCCTCATGTACTTGCCAATAAATCAACCAATCATGTGCAAGGGAGCTACATGACTTTTACTTGCACACGATTGGATAATTGAGCGAACACAGCTTCAAACATTCACTTTCCAAAGTGTGTTTAACATGCTGTATTCCTTTATTAAATCAACCCCATGTCTCTAAAATGCAGGTGGTCTTTTCTGAAAGATGAAAGACCTAAATGTGAGATAGGGACCTTAGATTGAGGGCCTGACTCTAGTAGGGACTGAACCCTTTCCAGCACCCACCAATTACACCGGTGAATACTAAGCCACCATCCACCTCTCTCCTTAGATGGACAGCGTTGTTCTTTGCCGGCAACTGATGAGAACAGATACTACACTTGATCTTAGCCAAAAGGCCGAGAAGCGATATCATAAAGAATAAATAGGGTCTAGCCATTTTAGGTTGGAAGTGGGTTAGGTATAAATAGTCATATTTTCTCCCAATGACCAGCAGACCACTGCACTCTATACACAGGGCCATATCTTACATAGTTCTGACCCCTGCACTACATTCACTATGTTGTACATTATGTACCTAACATCTGCACTGAATATGGCATGTTGTATACACTATCTTGCATATTATACCCCTGACTCCTGCAATGCATCTCTATGTTATACATTATACTTCTGACCCCTGCACTGTATACACAGTGTGTTGTACCTTATATTAAGCTGGGAGAAAGAGTTACCTAACTAACCTATCCTTACCTACCTAACTAGTTTCATTATGTAAGATTTTTGCCACCTACAAAAACCTTCAACCCATCAGCAGCCACAACAGGTTGCAAAATGAATCAGAAATGTCAGTTCAGTGTCAAACAGTGTTTTGTGAAATGCCAAATGGGTTTGCGTTGTAAATTGAGTTTATCACAGTATTCTCTGCAACAACCCAAGTTGTTGGGTTGTTGCACTTTAGACTGTACAGACTAGAAGTTGTAGCTAGCTAAACAAATACATAAATTATTGTGCTAATGACCTTCTTGGCTGTATCACTGTCTTTCTTGCGATAGTTCTTCCTGCATCAACAGTATTTTAAAATAAATTGTAAAATAGGTTAACAATATGCCTCATGAAAAACACCTATTTTAAATGAATGCCCCACCCCTATTTATATTCTGTGTACAATGGCTTGCTGGAAGCCATAAAACGCATAGAAAAAAGGTGTCCCTGGAAAGGTTTTGAAATGTTAAAATGTTGGTGACTTTTGAAGTGTTGGTAACTATGCATTATGATTTAAGAAAAATTTCCTGTGTGAATCTGCACATAAATTTACTAGAAAGGAACCCACTCGAGCCCAAGTCTCAAACTCACAGGAATTGCCTGGAACCCATGGTAGTGGTGAAATGAGCCTCGTCCACAGTGGTGTATTCTGGTTTGGGGCTGCCCTAGGCAAGACGAAAGTAGGGCACCCCCCCATACTAAATCTGCAGGATCTCAGGGGGGCTGCGCAGGATCTGTGGTGGGCTCTGCCATAGAGCCCACCACAGATCATGCACCCCCCGCCCCTACAGACCGGTGCAGGATGAGTGGTGAGCTCTGCCCACCATAGATCCTGCACAGCCCACCCGAGACTCTCAGGTGGGCTATGCAGAATCCAAGCTGGGCTCTGCAGGGTCCCTTTAGCAGCAGTGTGACGATCTTACTGGCTGCTTGGTCCCCAGCCTCCTCCACCACTGGACTGGTGCTGCAATGCCTGGCCTCCTCCGCAGCCCAACTTCTCTTCGGTGACCCGGCTTCCTATGGTGTGACCCCGCCCCTTCTTGATCCGACATCACCCCACCCCCTCCTGCTGCTCCACCTTGCCCCCTCTGCCTCTTCCGCCTTCTCCACCACTGCCTCCTCGCCAACTCCGTCCTTTGACTCCTCCACCGCCACTTCCTCCACCCGGGTGCCTAACTGTTTTGGGAGCTGCATTTTTGCCGCCCCCTGAAAACTGCCGCCCAAGGCAAACGCCTTGTTTTCCTCACGGCCGATATGCCCCTGCTCATCCCTAGATATCATTATCAACAAGAAAGTAGTAAAAATTATTTTTTGGAAGGATTTACACCACCTTCATACGTCTGCCCATCAGTTCCTGTAGGCAACTGAAGAGTGTCCTCAGAAGTTGCCTAAGCTACCTGAAAAAATATTTTTCAGCTGTTTTGAATTTCTGTTTCCCGATTCTATTTATTTGTATTTGTCAAGTTAAAATAGTGTATTGATTCACATTTACTGTAGGTTTAAGGAGAAGGTCCTAAGCTATGTAAGCTGTCAGGGGTAAGCTTTTGAAGGGCCGAGAAACAGAACTCACAATGGGAGTCCTAGGAGATTGGGCATTACACAATAAAAGCATGTAATCTATTGGACCAAAGGCTTTAAAAACCTCCAGGATTAAAATAAATACTTCTGTGATCAATGGATTACTCCTTTTGTCTGATCATTTCCTCTTTCCCTAATTACAGTACATCAGTCAATATACCGCATCTACTTGTGTATTCTAAGTCTTACTTCCTTTTATTGAAAGGAATTTAATTGAACACAGCTTCACTATCTCAATAGATTTTCCAGATGTGTATTGTGCAGAAAAAGGCCTAAATAAATGTCAGTACAGGTTAAAAAAAAGTGTATTTATTAAGATTTATGAATTTGCAAGACTCTGAAAAGGTAGACATGAGGTATATAATTTAGCTACCATTTAAAGCAGAACTCAGGGCAGAATGTTTATTAACCCTTGCAGTTGGGCTACCCCTGTACTGCACAGGTTAACTGCTGGTTTTTGTCTAGGTTAAAAAAAATAACGTTATATACCCCTGATACTCCAAGCTGGTTGCTCTTACACCGGTCCTTGCAACCTCTCTCCCCATCCTCTGTAGCGGTCTAAGGTCCCATAAATCATCACTTTCTATGCACTGTGTATAGACGTGAGGATGCTGAGGAATATTCCAATGCTGCAGCATAGGATGAGAGAGGCTTCAGTGATTGGAAAAGCAGGCAGCAGGCTCCTCGGTTCGGGGGAAAATATATATATTTTTTAAATGCCTGTTTCAAATTGCAGATTCCAGATAGATTCTAGACCACCATGTAAGTGGTTGCTGTCATAGAAAGCTTTCCCTGTTAGGCTATGTTAATGCAGACTTTAAAAGGGTGCATGTCTTTACCCCCTATCTGGCCACAAGCCCACAAGGTCAAAGAATGTACACTGGAAAAACTCCGTTAATGACCAACCCCACTCCACCCAACAGTATTTTTCTGTTACCTGCAATTGAAAAAACTCGTGCTCTTCCAAGCTATTTTTATTATGTCTGAGCTGCATCACATATGACCATTATGTTCATTGTGCCATCATTAGGACATCACAGTGACATGCCAACATGTCTGGCTCGGAACATTCATGAGTCTGAACATGGTGATGTAATGCACTGAATATTATAACATATCTAAATCATACTGACATCAAGTAGCAACAGTAGGCCTATTTGTTTTATATCAACCCTGACGTGATCTTGTTTTGGAGATAACTAAAAGCATATGTGGGTGGAGAACTAGCATGCGACCACCATGTTTATATGATACATCAGAAAATACTGTGTTGTATAAAACAGATATAGATATGTGGGAAAGCTACAGCCATGCCCTGCAGAGATGAAATGCCATATGGCAGGGGTGGGCAACTCTGGCCCTCCAGCTGTGCTTTACCTACAAATCCCAACATGTCTCTGCCTCTGGGAGTCATGCCTGTGACTGCCAGCCTTCAATGTCCCATGGGACTTGTAATTCCACAACAGCTGTAGGGCTGGAGTTGCCATATAATTTCCTTATTTAGATGAACTCTTTAACTACGTCTCTAGATTACAGTTTAATAGTAAAGGAGGACTATAATAGAGCATGGCCTCTGCATTTGGTCTAATGCTGAAACCTGGTTAAAAGAAAAAAAAAAATACCCAAGAGGAGTGTGTTTTAAATAATTCTGTTTAATCACAGTCATTGAATCTGACAGTATTGAAAACATAAAGCCTTAAATATGAAAAAAATGTAAAAAGGTACTTTTAATTATAATTAAAAACATTAAGGCGAAGTATATTCCGTTTTATTTAATAGGCAAACATCAAAGATACAATGCACATAACAGTCAATGTACAATTACAATATTCAAAACATGCCTCTAAATAGTGACATCATACACTTTAATAAATTACAAATAAAATATATGAAAAAGCACATTGACACTTTTTACATTGTACATTTGGTAGTATTTCTCCTGAAACACTGTATACATCAATGAAATGGCACCACCCATATGTAACATGCTGTTCTGCAGTACTTTGCTGTGAGTTGGCTGCATCTTAGACTGGTGCATGAGAAGACGCAGTCTTCTTTATACTTGGTATTATGCTGGTATGCTTAAGTATTGTATATTACATCAGCGCATACTTGCCAACATACCCTGACACAGAATCATGCTCCGCACAACCCAACACCCAGATAGATCTAGGGAAACCTTTACAGGCCCACTCAAATAATGGTGATTTATCAGTTCTTATGAAGGAATCTGTAAAAAAATGGTCCAGGTCTAGGGC
Source organism: Nanorana parkeri (assembly GCF_000935625.1). Taxonomy (NCBI): domain Eukaryota; kingdom Metazoa; phylum Chordata; class Amphibia; order Anura; family Dicroglossidae; genus Nanorana; species Nanorana parkeri. The sequence continues at coordinate 2,020,973 of NW_017306391.1, forward strand.
ACTCTTGGTAAGTATGCCTTATACTTACTCATGTATCAAAAAAACATACCTGACAACTAGAGAGTAATTTCTATTACCCTAGCACCAGAAGAAGAAATGTTAAATTAAAAAAAAGACTTGCTTCCAGTTGTGCAAATACAGAGGTGTAGCTACACCCATGTGGTTGGGTGGGACCTTGAGACTGTGAGTCTTGTGGCTAGCACTGAATCTCAATGGTATCTATATGTAGCAGCTTTTCAAGACTGTTTGTACTCCAAGAGGCAACATGGAAACTGGAATGGCCTTCAGAAGCCTCAACATGTCAAACAGGACTAGCTGCCATAATTATGGATGGTACAAATGTAAATGTAATTCATGAACGGTTATGACATCACGGCAACTTCATTGAGTCAACATCTCTCAAGAGAGTTTTTCAGGACCAAAGCTTTGACACAGTGTAATCATGAATACCTTCCACTGTCACTGGTTACCAATATTTGCTCTTCTTATTTGTCTTGAAAAACAGGAGGTTCCAGGCTCCTTTTACTAATATATTCTTTATGCTACAATGAATTTTGAAAAAGTCCTTTAACTTGGTCCGCTAAATGATGCGCTTTTTGAACATTACCACGGTACCAAATATTTTCAGTTTTGTAACTTAGATCCAGCGCTATATTAAAGTCCATGATACGTTTTTGGGCTTTGGTGTATAGTCGAATTATGCAATTGCATGTGCATGACCTATAGTTTTCTATAAAAGTTGTTTTTCCTGTTTTGCTCCTTGATTTTGTCCAGTACATATGTGCCAAATATTGTCATGAGATAATATTAACTTATAGTTTGTTTTCATGTTTAGTGATACAACATTTTCAAGTTCCGTATGTAAGAAGTACGGTTATTATTATGGCTTTTCCTGGCCATTTGTACGTAGCTGTACATTTACTGCATCTTTTAATCCGCATGATACACTTTACTGCAAACAGATAGCTGACAATTATTTTGAATTAGCACCATGTATATAATATATGTTATATATGTACTCAAATAGAATTAAGGTATATTATGAAGATTTTACTTATTTATAGCACCAAAATCTATTGCTGGTCCAGACTACGGTAATTCATGTTAATTATGCTTTGTAAAATAAAAGCTATACCTGCACATGAGAAGGCTCGCCTTAAACTTGAATGTTACAGCTAAGTGCTGGGTGTTAAGTCATACCAAAAAAAAAAAAAAAGCCTTCCTGGTATCAAGGAAGAGATACTAAAATATAAAGTATATATTTTATTAGGTAGTTTTCAAATTTCCCTAAAATCTGCTACTCTTTTACAGTTGCAGTTTAATGCTCACAATAGGGGCAGCATGTCGTATCATGGTAACATCTGAACATATTAATTCCAATATTAAGTTTAGGAATATGTAATTTATAATATAGATACATTGAATCTAATACTTTTCAGATGATAAAAAGATTCTTAATATAAAGCAAACAAGATTCACAGGTTTATTTAATAAGGCAGTAGAAAATGCATTGATGATGTCCACAGTGCAATCAGACAAAACAACCAACCAATCAAATTAGAGGCGAGCCAGGAAAAAACAGAATGTTAAGTAGTTGCTAGGCATTACTGCACTTTGTACATATTATGACCCACTAAATCGTGAGAGCCTAAAGCTGCCCATACACTGGTAGATTTTTCGTATGAACGCTCATATGAAAAATCTTGGCAGAATACTGGATAATGTCAAAGGAGACTTGACAAATGTCGTTCAAAAATGTGTTTAACATTCCATTTTAGCAATAAAAGGAGTTTCCCAATCGAAAACCACAATCCCTGCTAGAATGTTTTTCATTTGAGAACATTTTCCATCTTGCTCCTCCGATTTTCTTCATCACTATGGTCTAAATTGATCAATTTAAACCAATTAACTATCAGAAAAACCAACATTCCAAAACCACCTTTTTTAACACTAAATTCTAACCATGTGTACCCAGCATAAGACTTACTGTAAACATTATTTGAGCTCCCATAATTATAGAATGATGTCTATATACGCTGTGGGCAGTAGCAAATAGGGTGCTAACTGGAGTCGTTTTGTCCGAAAGAAGAACTCGAAAAATATCCAGTTTTCAAAAACTAGATGATCAGCTGTGACATCACAGTAAGGGGATATCCTGTCTGTCATGATTCGCCAGAAAGGCTATATCATGGAGATATTTAGATTCCTGGGAGTAAACTCTACATCGAGGTCCTGGCAGTCGAGTGCGGCTTTACCTACATTGGATTACTAGTGACAGCCGTGGCGTGCCTCTGATGGCTGGTACCCGGCTTTTTGAATGGGACTGATGAGTTTGGGCATACGAATATGAGCGGTGTCCTTTTTACAAACTTTTCATCATTCGACAACCACATGTGTATTACACTGCCACTTCCTGTATATTTCTCCAACAGAGTGTTCATAGTTTTAGACTTTATGTTTGCCATTGGAGCATTTTTGGGGAATATGTGTCAACACATTTCACACACTAGAGTCCCCTTCTTCAGGACTATTGGTCAATGTATCGAATAGCCTTAACAAAAAAACTTGGGCTTTTAAAGAGACTTCACACATCTTCAACTCCTGACCAATGCACGAGTTGCTTCGCTAACAGATATGTTCATCCACTGATGAGAATGTCATTCTTAATTTAAGTGCAATATATATCTGATTAGTCAAGGCAACATGAATCGAAGAGGTTTATACTGCTACATAGTTATTGTGCTTCCCCTTTGGCTGTACTGTCTTAGGTGCCCACATAGTTTTCTGATATAAAACACACAATGTTCTGCTAACCTTATACATAATGGATGCATGTTTTTAGATTCCGTTAGAACAATGACAAATAAAAGTGCTCTAGGGGAGTGTCTATAGCTTATTTTAATAACAATGATAGAAATGTAGTAATAATAGTAAATATAGTAATAATAGAAGTAGAAATGCTAGTACAAGATTCCTAAGGCCGGTCACAGTGAGTGTAGCCATTTTATTCCACAGTAGAGGGCGCTGTTTGGCAACCTGTGCTCTGATAGGACCTAACACATGTTGGGTATGTATTCAACAAAGCATTGAAAAAAAGAACTGAAGACATACCGAGTGCATTAACCTCTTGCCGTCCGCCCGTAGTAAAAAAACAGACGGACGGCACTGCTACATCTGCGGGTTGCCGTCTCCAGACGGCAATTTTTTTCTGCTCGCGCGCAGTTCGGTAAATTTTCATTAATATAGTAAAAAAATAAAACCCCCAGTGGTGAATAAATACCACCAAAAGAAAGCTCTATCTGTCCCCAAAAAAGGGTATAAAATTCATTTCAGTACAGCGCTGCATGACGGAATAAATGTCAGTTAAAGTACCGCAGCGCTGAATACTGAAAAATGGCCTGGATGGGAAGGGGGTTTAACACCGCGGATGTCAACTGGTTAACCTTTAGCAACCAATCAGAAATCTCTTCTTAATTGACGAGTACAGTAAACTAAAGGCTCACTTAATGCTATGAGTTGCACTTTATTCTGCCTCAATAAATAATCCCCTTGTGTCCCCTGGTTGTTAATTGAAGAAAAAAAAATGTAGGTAGTATCTTCATAACTACTACCATATTTGTAACTGCATTAGCTTCGTTAAGGGCTAAGCTATATGTACAAACGTATTCTCTTGCTGCTAAGAGATTTAACCAATTACTGAAAATTACTCAAATAGGCTAGGGCTACACAACAGAATTTGAGTATCTCAAACCTGCTTTTAAAATTGCTAGTGATTAATCACTATTAGCTGTAGCAAATGATCACTAAACAGGTAGAATAAATGGTTCCTTTACAAGAGGTCAAGCAAGTCCAAAAGTGGACTGGATTGAGTGGAATAAATAAAGGGAAACGTTATATCTACTGGGGCCACACCTACTTAATTCCAGAAAAAGCTTATATCACTTTGCTAATATTATAGTAATATTATTGTAGTAATAACTGCAGCTTATAACATTTTCCCAGAGAAAGGGTCATAAAAACATTTGCAGTGTTCAGATGCTAAACTATGTTAGGAAGTGTAGCCTTCTGGGTCCTCATTCAATATACACTGATGAAGGTTTTATTTAAAAGAGCTTAAAATGTTGTGTGTTTTACAGAGGTCTTGAAAATTACTTGCTCATCACCAATCATGAAGCAATGCTACTTTACGAATGGTGCCATGTCTTTATGTCACATGAATTGTCAGTAAGCGGCATGTGCTGTAGAACCAATTAGTAACATTGTCATGTATGCGGTGTGTGCCTCTGGGCAGGTCAATACAATACAACCACGTCGTGGTAACGTTTCTTTCCCTAATGTTTCCCTTTTAATTGGTAGACATTACTAACATGAAAAATGCACATTCTTCCTGGAAAAAACATTGTCACCTGTACAAAGAAAACCTCTGTATAATACAATTTTTCAAGTATATAGCTGCAATATGATAGAGTAAGGGGGTTCACATTTGAAAAAATCTGTAAAAAAATAAGTCAAGGCAACTGGACTTGCCGTATTTTTCTTGACGATGTTTCACTGGCCATCCAACCAGCTTACTCAATTCAGAATGACTTGTACAAAAATTATCTGGGAATAAATATGGTGAATGTTGCTCCAATCCACATAATCTGTTAGTCGCAACCATGTGTTGATTGCATTTGCATAATTGGAGCTAGGAGGTGTTATTAACCTGCCCAGAGAGAGGTGTTAAAAAAGCATTGGTTGGATGACCAGCGAAACGTCTTCAAGAAAAATACAGCAAATCCAGTTGCCTTGACTTATTTTTTACAGATATAACATGACCTGAATGAATGAGAACCTTCACTGACACATTTGAAAAAAGTAATTCCCAGTGTACATTGTGAACAATATAATGCTGCAAATGAACTGTAAATTGCAAAATGTTGATGGCTGATAACATAAATGCATAAATTAAAAGCTACATTTCAAAGAAAGTATAAAGTAAATAATACATTAAATGAACCTTCTGATTGGGGTAGCATTCAGGTTAGGCATTTCATTTTAAAAAGAGCACCCTACTCTTCATTTTACAGTATGTGTCAGATAGATGGCAGTCATTGTCAAGTATTCGGAAATCGAATATATTTAGGAACATCAAAGGATGTAGCTTCAAAGCACCTTGTTGACTGCATATTTCAAAATATGTAATCAATCTATTTTTACAGCTTCTTATTTAAAGAATTCAAAAGGCATTACAAAATGACACTGATCATAAAGACATTCTAAAAAAAAAAAATGGTGACCGATTTGCACACATAACAGAAAGCTATATCATCTTCATTTGTATGCACTTTATTTTCATAAAGGATTCTTAGACTAGGGCTTGAAAGAGACATTAAAGCAACTGTTAGCATTAAGTAACGTAATGTTAACAGTGTACAGTGTACAAGAAGGGCCGAAATACCTACCTTACCTGGAAAATACACTGCTCCAGCCTCCCTCCAGTGTTAGGTCACAGGATCTTTGCTAAATGGGAGAATCAGAATTCAGGCTGGCTGATCCTCAGCTTCAGCAGAGATCATGTGACCAAATGCCTAGGCTTTTGGTTGTGTGACTAGTGCTGAAAGGAACCCGTTTCAGTATTTTCTAAAGGAAACATGCTACTAGGATGTCCCAGTGATCCTGGTATTGGAATAACACTTAATGAATGCCACTTTCTTGGGGGGAATAGGCTGTCTATAGTTGTATGGGACTGGTAATGGCTCCAAGCAATGACATTGGCACCCACTTAAAGGAGAACTATGGGGCAATCTTTTTTGCCCACAGTTCTCCTTAGGGTCACCGGAGGACATATACGGTGTCCTCCAGTGACCCAAACTCAATATATAGCGAGCTCTTGCGGTCGAGATCCACCCAGCTGCGTGAGTGACAGCGGGCTCTGCCTCTCTAGAGGCAGAGCCAGCTGTGGCCGCTCCCTCCCCTGTCAGTTCCTCCACTAAGCGCTGGAGGATCAAAGAGGGGAGGGGGGAATCCCTGTGGGTAGTGGTGACTGATAGTCACCGCTCGCTGCAGGAAGATGATTGGGAAATGAGCGGTTCGGCGGTATGTTTTCGCTCATTTACCGGTCAATAGAGCAGACCTGTGGCAGCTTCTTTGTCACAGGTTGGTTTTTTACTCACCCCATAATTTTCAATTAATCCTTCATTAGAGTTGGCAGTATTCAAACAAAATACCACACATGTTTAAGACATTTTGCATAACCTGTCAGTCGCTGGATACAGTGCACAGCTGCATCCAGCTTTTGACAGGTTGCGCTATTAGTCTCTGACTGTGCCCTTATTCTATAGTCAGACATTGAAAAGCAGCATGCCATAAAAAGTACCAGAAATGGCAGACAGCAGATATGACCAGAGGAAGCACCAATTCAACTGCCTGTTGTGACTGCATAATTCACCTTGGCTGTGAATGGACCTCATAGTGTCCCTTGATCTGCAGTACATGAATTGAAGAGATCTGGAGATCTATGACACTACAGTTGAGATTATTGAATCCCATTCTCTCTGGATGGCCTTTGCTGTGTGATGTTGCTCCATGTCCTTTCAGTTGTATGCACATCCCTTGCACTTTTGTATAGCCAGAACATACCTGGTGATTGTATGACTAATGGATCATTGGCTGTATGTAATGTCAGTATGTACATTGACATCCAAATATCCATGCAGCCATGCCATGGCAGTGGGTGACACAAGCAGCTGCACCAATGCCATGCTATCATACCAGTCTGCCTGATGTGGCAAGGAGTGCCAGGCAGGGCCCTGTTGCAGGTGTAATGATTTACACTTGGAGCCATCAGAGCACAGACAGGCCTTTCATCCATGTCAGGGGCCACACAGATGATAGAGGCAGGAAGAGGAGAGTAAGAAGAAGTTGGATCGGTTACAGACCTGCAGGAACCTCTGAACATTGACCTCATTGTGCCTGGGTGGACAGAAGGCAGTTTCGCCTTTCTGGGCGGTTTTTTCCACCCCCCTGAAAAGTGCCGCCCAAGGCAAATGCCTAGTTTGCCTTGCAGTAGATACTCCTCTGCTTGTAATACACATCTAGTCAGTTAGCCAATAAAATGAACCACTTCAGGAAAACATTTTCCTCCATCTATTGGCTAAGTTAATTTCTGGGTTTAAATGCATGATAAAGGCAAGCTAACAAGCATTTATAATGTGTTTTCTCTATATAAAAATGATTTGTGTAGCAGCCAAGTTGTATGATCAAAAGGGATTATTAAATAACAAAAGTAATACCTCTTGTTTTCAAGAAATTAAGTTCATATGGCAATTCTTGATTGGATGTTGCATCTAGGTCTAATCTCACAGCCCCTATCGTATAAATAGTGCAGAATTATTGTTTGTGATCACTTGCTTGTTTTTTCAATCAGAGAAAGAAGAAGAACAGCCATCTCTAGTAATATCCAACATGTTCAGAGGAATGAATTGTACTGAATACCTTTTTCAGTAATAAAGATATGAAATTTACACAACCATTTGTAAAACACAAGCCTGTGAAAAAATAAAAAGGAGGTGTTAGAATGGCCTTTGGATAAGGCAACATGTTACGACTCTTGTGTGTTAAAGTTCTGTTTAAATGTCTGAACTTTAGAACTTTGTTTGCTTCAGCTTATCAATATGGTAGCAAAGCTTCAGAGCAGGCCCCAGTTTTAGTCCCAAGTACTTCATAACCATGTCACTCCTCAGCAACAGCAGGGCATTGCCATCGATCTCCTGTAGAGAACAAGAGGAAGGTTAGCATGCACACAAATGTATATCAGAAGATAAATGATAATTTTAACTTAGCAACAGGTTTTTACTATACATTGACTGTTAAAATTCCATAATATCATGTTTGGAAATATAGCTGATGAGTGAAGAACCATCGGTGTACAGAATCCCTAACAAAGCAGCATGCTGTTTTAGCCATTCTGCCACGCTTCTTAAACAATACTGTACAATACCGTATTATGGCCAATCAAAATACTTATTTCCTATACTCCTCAGCTCCATATAGTGGCCATAATGTGGTATTACAAGATGGAATTTAAAAATAAATTTGACATATTAAGAAAATAGAACAAGAATGTGAATTGTTTATAAGTAGACAGGGCCGCCACCGGGGATATGGTTAGTACTCAAGTAAAGGGCCCCAGCAGCTTGGGGGGCCTGGGCTCCAACCAAGGAGTTTATGCTATAATATGTACAGTTGGTACGGTCCTCCACCCCCCGCACAATTGGTACCTTCCTGTGTGCGTGCAGGAAGGTTTTCAGGAGGCGGGGCTTATTTTTTAGCTGACTGAAGCACTGAAGAATAAGAAGGGAGCAGAGCTGCTGCAGTAGGAAAGGTAAGTGTTTTAAAGCTTCCTAGGGGTGTGTTGGGGGTACAGCAGCAGCAGCTTGGTGCCTGATGCTGGGCTGGGGGGCAACATTTGCAGAGGACAGCAGCTGGTACACAAGGCAGAATAGGGGCCCGACGCTGGGGGGGGGTCTTTGCAGAGGTCAGCAGCAGGTGCCCAAGGCTGACTAGGGGCGAGGGGTTGCGCAAAGGACAGCAGCCATGCCCGACACTAAACAGGGCCCAACACTGGAGGGGGGGTTGGCATAGGACAGCAGGGGTCAGTGTTACCTGTGCGGTGTCACCCCAGCAGGGTCAATGTTACCTGTGCGGTGTCACCCCAGCGGTGTCAGTGTCGCCGGTGTGTTGTCACCCCAGCAGAGTCAGTGTCACCTGTGCGCTGTCACCCCAACAGAGTCAGTGTCGCCTATGCGTTGTCACCCTAGGGGAGTCAGTGTCGCCTGTGTGTTGTAACTCCAGCGGAGTCAGTGTCACCTGTGCGTTGTCGTCCCAGCAGAGTCAGTGTCACCTGTGCGTTGTCACCCCAGCGGAGTCAGTGTCACCTGTGCGTTGTCGTCCCAGCAGAGTCAGTGTCACCTGTGCATTGTCGCCCCAGCTGAGTCAATGTTACCTGTGTGGTGTCACCCCAGCAGAGTCAGTGTCACCTGTGTGTTGTCACTCCAGCAGAGTCAGTGTCACCTGTGCGGTGTCACCCCAGCGGAGTCAGTGTTACCTGTGCGGTGTCACCCCAGCGGAGTCAGTGTCACCTGTGCATTGTCGCCCCAGCGGAGTCAGTGTTACCTGTTCGTTGGAATACACATAAAAATTTTATATATTCATATATTAAGTTGGCTGTAAAAAAAAACAAGCAGGTACAGAGAATGATGAGAGGGCAGACAAGACAACATGGGTAAAGGCACCAGAAATCAACAATACAAACTACCAAAAATGTGTGGCTACTCATATAAGAAGAATCACTGTGATCCAGGATAACTATTGATTTGCTAATCCCTACAATGTGATTCAGCACACATTTCCATTCTACAGGTCTTTACTATGCATATTCATAAAAATGCTCTCTGCATAGATCCCACATCCATAAACAAAATATTTCTTCTCTTCATGCCTGTAAATTTGAAGGTTAGATAAGTAAGTATTTCCAGACATTTCTATTCTGGTAGATAGAAACATGAGATTTTTGTTCACAAAACAATACCCTGATAACTATCTTAGTAGATTCCTGTTGACATTCCTGTGATGCTAAATTGGACTGCCTATGTTAACCTGAAAATGTGCTCATCTTTTCATTACTAAATGGCGTAATCAATAAACTGTAGAGAGAGACCATTGATCACAGTAGTGAAATGTACAGAAAACATGCTGTAGGGTATTCATTTCTCTGCTGCACTGAAATGATCATTTAAAAAAAAAGATATTTTTTCCGTCCAAGAAAATGGATTTTAACCATGTTGACTGGGAAATACTTTAAAACAACTTCTTCAAAGGCAAAGGATACATAACAGTGCAACAGCAGAACTGAGGATAAGCGGTGAAACTTGGTCAACATTACAAGTTTAATGTGGCTATCTTCTACAGCACTTTACAGTTAAAGTAGAAGTGCTGAATGTTTATTACTGTATAGGTAGCCTGATTGCATTACATTATAAATATTGAGGGTTTACTTGGGTTTTAACTAAACAGAGCATTCTCTTCATCACATATTATGGAAAAATGTTTAGGCTTTCATTGTGTCATCAAATTTAAAAAGATAGTAGTCACCAGCACCAGTAATGTGCAAAAAGGATAGGAATTTTATTTAATATGTCACATGCGTCAAGTTTCGGGGCCACGCAGGGTCCCTTCATCAGGGTGACATCGTGACTAGTCACGATGTCGTGACATATCAATAAAAGTGCTAACCTTTTTGCACATTAAAAGTGAGTGCTGGTGACTACTATCTTTACTTGGATTGTTACACGGCGCAATCCGTGTTGTCATTTCCAGCACCAACAGATATTTAATTTGGTTCAAGCGCTGTATGGTGTGCAGGTGATTCTCTAACACCAAATTTGGAAAGACACATAAGAGCGATGCAGGGCGAGGACATACTGCACAGTGGGCTGAAACTCTGTAAGGAGCAGCATATTTGTTATCCATACTGAGCCAACCTTGAACAGATAAGAGACAAGCATCAGAGAGAAGTGCATCATGTGTTTCATGATCAGTGTCATGCTTTGCCTTCCTTGATGCTTCTCTGCAATCAGCTTTGTTGTGTGTACATCTGATCGTTCCACACATACAGATAATTTCTCTATGCAGCAATACCCTGCTCATTTCTGTGCTACCATTTCATAAAGACAAGTTATTTTTTGAATTGCTCACATACATGTTTTCGAAAGAGGTCAACATGTGGGCCCAATGCCTGTGGGTCAGCATCCTTCACAAACCAGACAACATCTTCCACAGTCCAATTGGAGGGATCTTTACTAGATGGCCGTATGGTCTCCTGGTTCTCCGGGGAAGGGCTTGAGGCTGTAAAGAAGGAAATCTACTGACAAATCAGGCTGATTTTTGTGCATAGTGTAAACTCTTCATTTTGATTAATAAAGCTTAAAGCTGAATTCCGAGATGAGCAGGTATTGTCTAAAAAAAAAGAGGAATGATTATTCTTACGTGTATGCTTCCAGATCTGTGCAGTAATCCAGTGTGAAACTTTTTAATAATGCAGGAGCTTCCTATAATAAAGACCAATCACTGCTGATCTCTCTACTTGTGCTGGGTGACTGGTCTTGTATCCACCCCCTACAGGGTGACTGGTCTTGTATCCACCCCCTCCTGTAGTTTTCTGCAGACAGCCTGTAGTAGGTGGCCCTTGTGGACTTGCTTCCCTTTCCACAGCTCTGCTTCTATGCAGCACAGTGATGATAGCACTGCAATTAGGTTTGCATAGGCATTAGGTGGCCATAAAGTGGATTTATATCCTTTGTGGCTGCTAAGGAGTATTTTATGAATAAACATTTTTGAGCCCGGAGTTCAGCTTTAAATACTGAGTCAGTGCATAATAGGATTTATTTAATATAAAACTGAAACACACAAGAACCGGTATAGTACAGGGGATTATTCAGCAAATTATGGAGGTAACTACTTAAGAAAAATAAGCATTTGTCTTAACAACACTTAACTTAAGCTCCCTACAGATAGAACTTCACTAGATGTGGCTGGTTGCAAAGATATTGGAGAACAATCAGAGGTTTATATATACTCTTGACCTTGACAGACATACAGTACCTTGGCCTTTCTGGGAGAAGAATACATTCATTAGTGTCTTTCATATGAAAGATCTTTGGTGGTTGGATCATTCCCACACACCCGACCACCATTTTATGGCTGCATTTTACTTTAAGGAACACAGTTATTATATAAATAAAATCTGTTCAGTGGTAAACTATCTTTGCTGACAATAACAGTGTGTTATACACCTTCATTGTTCCGGACATCATCTAAAAGGATTCTTACCGATGTCACACGATCAAGCCAAATAGTCAGAAAACTAAAAACAAGAATCTATCTGTGACAGTGTTCATGTCAGTTTGCTCCAGGGTAAATATAACTCAGCAGATATGACTCATAGGGTTAGATAGCTTATAGGCAAGTGTAGTGAGGCAATAAGGCACAGCATTTCACATTGCCTGGTTGGCTTTTTATCTTTACACAACATAGTAGTAGATTTTCATGTACAAATAAACTTAAAGAAGGAGAGGGTTTTATAACAAATTTGGTATTTTCTATTCATAATTACTTATCTATTTACTATTTAGGTAAGAAAAAGGTTTGCTTTGTTACCACTTCTGTTTCCCTCAAGGTAACTTCCGCTCCTCGTGGGACTTGATGTTTGGCGTCTTAAGCCTGCTGATGCTTGACCTACTGAAGACATCTGACTGGACCGGTGATTGCATGAAGAGCTTCCTCCACTGCCCAGGCGTCCTTCACCATTGCTTTGTCTTCCAGGATAAAGGGAACTCATATAGTTGTAGGCAGAATCAGAAGGATCAACACTGTATCGCTTTGTATTGACAGGGTCCACCAGGTAATCTTCTGGTATGACAGTTTCTGCTAAGAGATACACCACTGCTTGAATATGAACAAGCAAATTGCATAGTAATGTTGAACAAAGCATTTGCCCATGTGAAATAAACTCTAGATGTTAAACAATGATGTGTAATTATTTTTCCAAATGTTTATTCCTTGATCCATTTTAGCTAAATACACACCAAATAAATTAAGGACAGTTGACTGTTTTTCCAAAGAGTTAACAGGTCTTGCCTGTTTGACTATAACAAATAACTGCTGAGAATCAAACTGATTGGCTAGAAAGCTACATCAGGCATACATCATATATGTGTGTACACCATCCGTCTGTCCATTGATCAGTATATTAGATGTTATAGTTAAAACTTATGAAGGGATAGATGATCTTCGAGCATCTAGCCACCAATTTAGCTTTTACCATTCATGTATGCAATATAGGATTTAAAATCTAACTGTATGCTGCAGGCAACTAGATTAGCTCTTCCTACAGGCACTAAATTCTGGCAAGTTAGTCACAGGAAGTTTTATTTATATATATTAAGGCACTAAAACATTTATATTTACCATAATGCAATCATACACTTGCTCAGCCTACTGAACTGGCATACATTTGAGATTATACTCAGCCCAAAGAATTTCACATTTTCATAGGTAATGGTAGATATTTTGGTGGTACCTTGTAATGCACATTTCAAACACAAATACAATGAAATGTGTTCAATAGTTTCAACATCCTCTTACAGGGTAATTTCCATGTGCCTTTGTTTACTAAACTACTTCATAATGCAAGACTTTGCAGCTGATTTACTAAAGGAGTTGAGAATGTTCACATACACAAAAAAAAGATTCACTTCAATCATGTGAAAAGCAAATTCTTGATTATTTATTTATCTGCACATGATTGAATAACTTGAGAGAATCTTAACTCTTCCTTAGTAAATCATCCTCAATGTTATTGTTAAAAGGGACCTGTTAGGATGGTAATGTGGGAGCTGCTATTGCTGACATGCTTGTAAAGATGCATTCTCCAGAGCTGTGATACTGAAAGTTTCCTTTATTATTTGGCAAACCACTGACCTGGAACAGCTTGCACATATAAAGCTTGTGTGTTTCAGGTGACAGACACCAAATGCTTGTTCCAACTCAATGACTCACTAGGTAATAAAGTAAGGATCAAGATGACTGCTCTGGAGCATGCATCTTTAATAACAAGTTGGCAACAGCAGCTCCCTTATTTCTATCCCAAAAGATGAATTTTAGTTAAGTGTGCCTGCTATGTGCTTGGTATGATAATACATATATTTATTGGTACAAAATTTTGATATCGATTTGATCAGAAGAATTGCTGATTTGGCTAATTCTTGATTTGCCTAAAGTAGATCTAAAGCCAAAGCCTTATTTTGAATAGAGTAGGGAGGGTTAAAACCTTTGCATCCCATTGTAAAAATGTATTTTTACCTTATGTTCTTAAAGGGTTCATTCACTTTTAAGGTTTTTTTTCCTAAAATCCATTCACATTATATCTTACAATGCATTAAAAAAATGCTGCTTTCTGTTTTTAAAAAATATGCATACTTTTATTAATGGAGAAGTTTTGGGAGAGTAAAATATACTCTCTCCAAATACTTAGAACCAGCAAGGGACACTGCAGCTGTCATGTGCCAACTCTTGATACTAATAGCTGAGCAATCACGTAACCAGTGATCACTCAGCTCATAATCTTCTTCCTGCAGAGCGTAGTGATCGTCGGTCATCGCTCCCCACAGGGATTTCCCCCTCTCCTTTCTGTTCCTCCAGCGCTCATTGGAAAGACAGATGGGGGAGGGGGTGCGCACAGCTAGCTAGAGAGGCAGAGCCAGCTGTCAATCAGGCAGTGGGAGGATCCCAGCAATATTGTCGCTATCTTTTCCAACTGCAGCATGGCTCTGTGCTGTCAGCATATAGTGGGCAGAAGTCCACTATCTGCTGACTTTGGGTCACAGAAATACATTAGAACTACAATGCAGGATTGCCCGTCAGATTTGCGGCCCAGTTCCTCATAAAAAAAACACTCGGATAGGAGAACTTGACTTGCTAAGCGCACATCTGTTTTCAGTCAAGCTGTTTTCTCAGCGTTTTGCCAGGAAAAGCGAAAGCAGATTGCGCATGTGCAGTTGGCATTAACCCTTTAAGATACAACAAGAAGTGAGAGGTAATCTCCCCAAAGTGAGGAACATTGTCCTAATAGGAAGATTTCACCTCTATTTCTGTTTTGGTGTCAACTTTAAAATGTTGGATTAATATGGATTTTAACTCTCTCACCACTGTATCCAAAATGGAAAAAAAAAAGGTTTGGCTTTAGGTACACATTAAAGCTGAACACCCAGATAAGCAAATACTGTTTAAATGCAAGATCCTGAATACTGTTTAAATGCAAGATCCATGTGTATTCTGGGTAATCTTGATGTGCTTTGTATATGTCTTCCAGTAATAAAGACCAGTCACTGCTGCTCTTCTTCCTTCTGCAAGGTGACTGGTCTTGTATCCGCCCCCTTGTAATTTGTAGGCAGCTTGTAGTGGGAGGGCCTGTTGGGCCCCTCCCACACCTCTGCTCTCTGCACAGACTATGTACAGCACAGTGATTGTGTCACTGCTAATGCACTTGCAATATCTGGGTTTGCAAAGGCATCTGGTGCACACAAAGTGGATTTATAGCTTTTGTAGCTATTCAGGAACATATTTAAATGACAGGTTTTGTGCCTGGAGTTCAGCTTTAAAAATCTGCATGCTGACCTGGCTCAATCTGCAGATGAGGTTAAAGAACCCATGCAATTGTGATCCATGAATTGCAATAATATCTGTAGGTTGGGCAAAACTGCATGCATATATAGGTGAATAAAAAGAAAATGCAATTCACTGATTCACCACTTGTCCACCACTACAAGTCACTAACAGGGATTCTTTGAAATGTGCGACTTACCTGTCTCCATCCTGCCAGTGTCATATTCCTTAGGGTTGTCTGAGGTGGTGCTGTACTGTACAAAGGGCTGATTGCTGAACAGATTGTCACAGATCAGACTGCGGCAGAGCTTTTTTAGGAAGCGCAGGACATACCCTATGCTGTTCACAACAGGCAGGCTGAGGAGATGCTGCTTTCCCTCAAATGAAGCAGACACTGCAAAACAGCAACAATACCATTATTTTATTACATACACTTGTCTTGCTGTCAGTTTAGCAAGAGTCAGAGCACATTCCGCAGTCTGGGGTAAACCTGCAGAGTACTGAAGACAGAAGAAGAGTGAGAAAATGGATCCAATTTATCAACCATTCTGGTTCCTCACATTTGTAATTACACAACAGGATATTTTCCTTGAATATGCTAAATTACAGTATCAGCAAATATGGAAAATAAGTGCTGCTTTGTTTATTGTATTGCTTAAGTACGACTGTGTGATCTGTTTAAAACAGCTTTTAAAGGCCATTAAACATTGCATCTGAAAATAGCATACAAATGCTGTATGTGAGTGGCTTATAGACATTAGAGAATAGTCTGACTTGTAGCTTTGATCTGGCTGTTGGAGGATGTCTTATCAGTCCAACCTCTGGCATATACTGTACATGAATGGTTATGGTGCAGAATGTTTATTCAGCCCTTCCCCATAACCTTCAAACCAAAGGTGTCACTGTTAATGGTCCATTTTTATCAGTGAAGTTTATAGGTAGGTTGGAGAATCTAAGCTGAAGTAGGGGGGGTGTCACTGTTCATGGGGCTCTTGGAATTGGAGGGCTTCCCAGACACACAGAGAAAAGTTTGTAGGAGAACATAGGTACTTGCATGCACGCTATGGTGACTGCATTTAAGTAGTGGGGTCAAACTTAAATTTTGTGAGAACTGCCAGATTCTCTATAAACATAGCATATCGATGCACAGTCTAATGCACGTTACCATTTATTTGTTGCATTTAACAATTTGGAAAGCATAACAAATAAAATAGGGCAATCTGTTTGGGGTCCTTGAAATTCACGGTCCCCAATAGACGTTAAAGAGAACCTGCATGGACAAAACAACATGTTCACCTTGAAGCCACATTCAACATGTAATGGTTACTTCCCCTCGCTTTCTTGGCTCTTTGCTTCTGGGAGCATGCGCAGATGAAACCATGAATTAGTTGATCCCATTTGGGGCTCATTACACAGGGCTGAGGATTCCCTCCTCACCCCTGTGTGACAGTGCTAGGCCACTTACCAAGCACCAGCACTGTCACCTGAGAGGACAGGGAGTGAGTCAGGTAATCCCCATTCCCATTTTGCTTCACTTCCCATGGCAAACAAATTGGCAGAGGAGAGAATGGAAGGGGAGTGTATGTGGGGGAAGCTGGG
The DNA here is from genome assembly GCF_000935625.1 of Nanorana parkeri. Classification (NCBI taxonomy): domain Eukaryota; kingdom Metazoa; phylum Chordata; class Amphibia; order Anura; family Dicroglossidae; genus Nanorana; species Nanorana parkeri. The sequence goes on from NW_017306391.1 coordinate 2,037,776, forward strand.
AAATAAGGCAGGCATTAATGTGGACCTCGTACTTTGTCTTGCATGTGCAGGTAGATCTCAAACATATAGTGGGGAATTTTTCAAAGCAACTATACAGTTTTAGCCTCTTAAATAATGTTTTCAATGTGCAAATGTGTTTAGGTGCTCCTTTTAAAGTGTGCGCCTGTTTTGAACGATTGTGCGTGTTTTGCGAAAGTTCGCAACGGTTTACATTTGCACTTGTCCTGCGGCTGTCTGAAACTGGAACATCACCGAACAAAACAATCGCTACTTAAGCGATGACCACTTCTTTCAAGAAGCGGACGTTAAGCTTTTTGCCTGGAGTTGCGAATCTTCTTTCCTGGAGTCTATTTAATCTCATTTATGAACAACATTACACTAGAAACATAAATCTGGTGCAAATATAGTATCTCACCGAAATGAGTACACCCCTCACATTTTTGTAAATATTTTATTATATCTTTTCATGTGACGACACTGAAGAAATTACAATGTAAAGTATTGAGTGTACAGCTTGTATATTAGTGTACATTTGCTGTCCCCTCAAAATAACTCAACACACAGCCATTAATGTCTAAACCACTGGCAACAAAGTGAGTACACCCCTAAGTGAAAATGTCCAAATTGGGCCCAATTAGCAATTTTCCCTCCCCGATGTCATGTGACTCGCTAGTGTTACAAGGTCTCAGGTGTGAATGGGGAGCAGGTGTGTTACTCTACATAACACACCTGCTCTACATAAAGATGCCTAGGCTATAAGAAGATTGCCAAGACCTTGAAACTGAGCTGCAGCACAGTGGCCAAGACCATACAGCGGTTTAACAGAAAAGGTTCCACTCAGAACAGGCCTCGCCATGGTCGACCAAAGAAGTTGAGTGCACGTGCTCAGCGTCATATCCAGAGGTTGTCTTTGGGAAATAGACATATGAGTGCTGCCTGTACTCACTTTTGTGAGATACTGTATATCCCATGTGACCATATGCGAGTTCAAACACTCGCAATTGCCATGATAAATTCCCCCCATAGTGTATTCAAGATTATTGCTGAACTAGAAATACCCTCCAGACAAGAGTGGCAAAAAGAAGAAAATGATACAGATTTAAAACAATGACAATTACATATTAAAGATGATATGAATTTTTAATAATTGGGTTTACATGTAATAATCATGCTAAAGTGGCCTCTTTAGCGATGGTATTACACAACTATGTGGGTAGGTTAAAAAAAGTTTTATTTGAACTGTATATGTAGCCATTTGGCTGAAGTTCCACTTCAAAATAACACAGGTTTGTGAGCATATGTCCTGTACTGCCTGCCAACTTATCATGAAAGCAGACCTGTCATGAGAGAAACATGGAGACAGGGATCGCTGATTTCACCTTCTGACAATGCTGGGCATCTTCAGACTTTTTCTATTATTTTCTACCATACTTTGTTTTAAGGTCAGTAACAAAGGGCATCTTGATTCAAGAGAGCAAGCTACACCAGTGCTAATTCTACAAATTAAAAAGATTTTCCTTAACCCCAAAACATCATGAATGAAAGATGCAGCACCTCACACACACAAAACCAAGTTTTTAATGCTGACTGTGACCCCACTGATGAGAATCACTATCTCTATCATTCCTAGTAACCATTGTCAGCAGGACTGAAAGTGGGGGAAATCCAACACTTTGAGCTTTGTCCTTAGAGCAGGAATATAGAGGAAGTCCTCTATAGGGGACAATTGCGGTGACAATTGTCCAAGAGGGGATTTCCCTCACTCTGGAACGATGTTCTCTTGTTTTCTGTTGTGTCTACGGGACAGAGGGTGAAGGCAAACCTCTTCATGGACACAGAGAACAAAATACAGGGGTTGTAATCCTTCCCTAAACTATCCAAAACTAAGAAAAAAGTTTTGGCTTTAAATCTACTCTAAACTAGTGGATCAGAACCACAAACAGGGGACTATAATTCTCACAGAGGTCAGCCCCCATAACTGTCATGACAAGTTTACTTTAAACAGGAGATGTGAAGCCTGCACTTGCTTTATTAGTGCCAACTGAATTATTTACAAACACTAAAGAAACCTTGAAAAAAGTTAAAGAATTGCATTTTTTTTAGACATTCTTTTATGTTTACTTTTTTTGATCCTTAAACATACTGGGATAAATAACTGTGAAAATAAAAGAGACACTGCGTGTGAGACGACCCTTTTTTCTCAATGAGTCATTTCTCTTTAGTCTTTAACATTTCCAATTATCTTTCTCAGCATTGGGCAATTTGTCTGCTGGAATACATTTTTTTTGTCTATGACAGTCATTGATGGTGTCATAAATTGTGCAGCATAATGATACATTAGTGGCAGCTCTGCAACCCACTATAGTATTCATAGGTTTGCCGGTATGCTTTGTTTGCGCCGGATTCTTTCTTGCTCTAATTAATTCTCTTTGTGGGAAAGACAGCTTACTAATTATCTCAGCAGCTACAAAATCAGGAACGGCTGCGCAATTTCACAAAGCTTTATTTGTATGTTTTTTCTATTTCGTCAGAACTAATGGTGTTTATTTCAAGTCATCCTTGTTTCATCTTTTTTTTTTTCTTTTATTCAGGAATGTGCCTGCTTCTAGTTAATGTTCTCTCTCCATAGTCTTTAAAACGACCGTCCGCTGTAATTGTCATAATTTTCCACAAAGAAAGTTGATACTTCAACTTGCATTCTCCAATACGGAACACAACACAATGTCAACTCACTGGGGGGAATGCATCAAAACTGGAGCAAATGGAATTTGTAGCAGTTGCCCATAGTAACCAATCATTTTCTCTCTTCATTTTGTTCAGTAAAGCTTTGTAAATAAAAGATAGAAGTTGATTGGTTGCCATGAACAACTACTCCGGATTTTGTCTGCTCCATGCATTCGGAATGGCACCCCAACACACCTTTCCAACTCCCCTGCGGTTATTATACTTGTGGTTTTCTACATTGCAAAATGGGACACTTTTCTTCCTGCTTTTTGGTGTGTTAGGCTTTCCACTAATTGTACCCCACCCCCAAGAGTAATATACAAAGATGTATCTGGGTATTACTGTTCTTAGTCTTCCATTTTCAACTGCATTGTTGTAAGCCCTAAAGAAGGAGGATGTGTTTGCCCTCGAAATGCATTGGCTATTTTATTGATTTGATTGAATTCTAAACATTAAACCTTTTATGGACACTTGATTGGCGCCCATCATTTCGAACCCTTTTCAAATTAAATGATTGGGCTGCCAATGTGACACAAGACATAACATTTGCGGAGGCAATGCACAAATTATAATGGGCCCTAAATGTTTGACTTCATTTAAATAAACAGAGCCTTTCGTGGGCTAAACAGGTGCTATTAGGGGATGTCCACTCCGTATTCCTAAAGCCCAAACATCCTTTTTTTAGTTATTGGTAAAGTTGGTAGAATTTATTTTTTGCCTTTTGTGTCACATTGAGGAGATTGTTGTTAATTTCCTGTCCCGTAGACACAAGGGGAAGTGAAAGGAAACCTCTCTAATGAGAGGGAAATGCCCTCTCAGACAGCTACCACTGTAACAGGAGTCTTTATTGGAAGATTTCCTTTCTATCTCCGTTCTGGTAAAATGTTGGATTTTCCCTCACTTCCAGTTCCAGTGATCATAGTCACACAAATACGAATAGAAAAGGTGAGAATCTCCCCAGTGGGGACAATACAAATTGTACAGAAGTTTCAGCCCTTCTCCACTTGATCTAAAACTAGAAATGTACAGGGTTATTTACAAAAGGGTGAAGAGTTTGGAGAAGGCAGGAGAAGTGAACAATCTAGGACAACTTAGCTGAGCTGGAAAGTGAGCTGAATTGGAGAAATTTTCCAAATCAGCTATTTTGGCCTAGATTGTTCACTTCTCCTGTCTTCTCCAAACCCTTCACCCTTTTGTGAATAACCCTGTTAGTCTTGGCTTCAGGTATACTACAATGTAACAAAGAGCAGAAACAAGTCAACAAGAACATTGCACGTTCAGAAATTAGCTTCTCTGATTCCAGTCTCACAGAGAAAAATAGCGGGCCAATCTATACTCACTGCTGCTGTCCTACAGACCTACGTCACAATGGTGGGATGGCCTCAAAATGGTATCTTAGGATTTAATAAAGAACACATACTGACACTCCAGCTAAGAGTGCCGAGCCCTGCCAGACTACCAAAGGTTCTAGCTAGTGACTCTTGTGAAATGCTGTCAGGAATATGTACTTTTTGTGTTCTGCAAATACGGTATATATTTGTTTAATTTTAAATAGAGTGGGAAACAGTTAGGCCCCTTTCACTTGAGCAGTCCAATAAGATCTGGCTGTCAGTTTTTCAGGCGGATCTGATCGGAAACCCAATATAATTCTATGGGAAGTTGGATGTAAACAGATGGCCACCCATTTACATAAGATTACCTCCAGGTCTGTCTAGGTCCGGGGAAAAAAAGGGACAGTGTTGCGTTTTAGTGACCTGAATAGGACAGATTGAAGGTAATCAGGTGTAAATGGACACATGTCCGCATACATCTTACTGCCCATAGAACTAACATAGGTCCATTTAGTTTTTCGTCCATTGCAAGATGGAGGAAAAAACTGAATGGAGACGGATATATCACAAAAGTGACATCCATTCCATACTGCTCCGATCAGGACGGAATGTGTGCACTTATCCCCTGCTGATCAGAACAGATGGTCACCCATGTGAAAGGGGCCTTATTATTACTGTCAAGTTTTCATTTCTGCCTTTGTCTCCTTTAGGCAGGTTAACCCTTACTTTTCTCTGTGGCACCAAGGCAAGAAATGAGGGATGGGGTTGTCACTGTGACAAAGACAAACAGCAATAAAAACATTGCCAGTCAACACTAGACATAAGCCCCAATTCAGATATAAAGTTGCTGCGGATGGGGGAAAAAATCTGGAAAGTATACTTAAAGCAGACCTATACTTAAAGCTAGAATGCACTGTCTAATAGGGGTTTATTAACACAGTTTAATGTGACAAAGAAAACAGTAAACATTTACTTTTAGCATAGAATTCTCTATTAGAATGTGAAAAGCACTCTATCACATGTGACACAGTGTCTAGACACCCTACTTTCTTCTATCTACGTAGCCTATCAGGCCTATGACATTATCAGAGGCATATCCCACTCGCTGCTGTTTCTGATTACTGGATTACATTAACCCCTTCATGACTGAGGCCCTTTTTTCAATTTTTGCACCCATGTTATATTCCACATTTTAGGCCTGAAAATGACGTAAAACCCCCCAACATTATATATTTTCTGAATCGCAGACACAAAGATCGCCGGTCCCGGGCCCGTAGGAGGGGCAACGGAGCCCGGGAAGCACGGCGGGGGTGTCCGGCGGGGGGGGCGGCCCCTTCTTCGGGACGCAGAAGCGATCTGGCGACAGGTAAGTCGCCAGGATCGCTTCTGTTGTAAAGCCGACAGTCGGCTCTACAAGTTTAAACAGAGTCCCGGCGGCAAAAGTCGCCGGGAGTCTGTTTAAACAGCCCCGATGCTGGCGACGTACACTGTACGTCGTCAGTCACGAAGGGGTTAATGCTGTCTTTCAGAAGGCCGGGTCTTTCACCTCCACTATTATGGGGCTGCGTTGCAGACATACAGTGATGTGGAACGCATTTAAAAGTAGGCCAAGGCAAAAGTTTGCATTCACTTTAATGGTGCCCTTTAATTATTATTATTATACAGGATTTATATAGCGCCAACAGTTTGCGCAGCGCTTTACAATATAAGGAAGACATTACAATCACAATACAACCACAAGACAAGATGGTAAGGAGGGCTCTGCCCCTGAGGGCCTTCACACCTGCACTCTGTATAATAATGTGCTAACAGATGATTTTTTGCCTGGCTGCTAGCTCTTAATTGTGGCCAGAACTG
>NW_017306391.1:2044109-2077615 GCF_000935625.1 Nanorana parkeri
TGTGAGATTTAGCTTCCAATGGTAGCGCATTAAGGACGCATCCACTTGCTTATGACTTCTTTTAAGGGCTTCCTTGCCCACTTTTATTGAATCCAACTCAAAAGTCCACACAGGTTTACCCTCGCAGGGGTTTCAAACACAAAGTACAGTTTTCTTTCTTCAGCAAAATAGCACTTTCAAAGTCCCCCAAAACACTCTTCACCACACAGGTGACACACTCCTCAGTCCGTCAGCCAGACTGGTCCCAGGGTGGAGCCCTCCTGACTCCTGCAGAGACCTCCTCTGTCACCCAGGTAGAGCCTTGAACCTGACCCAGCATCCTCCTCATAAGCGCTGTGCACAGGTGCACCATCATTTGGTGCTGGTCACCACTAAAGCCCGGGCCAAGGAATGGAGATTTCTTCCCTCCCAGTTCACTTAGAAATCTCCCGGCTCCAGGATCCCAACTATAATCCAGAAAACCCGGAATGAGTTGTAAAACCAGCTCTTTCCTAGTAACAGTACTTTCCTGGAGCCGCTCAGCCCCTCTGGCTGAGAGTCCTGGGTGACCCTTTTTCCACTCTACATAGTGGCATTGCCACACACTGCCACAACACATACACTGTATATACACACATACAAGCTTTTATATAAAATAAAAGCTTTATATGTCCTTAAAATAAAATAATACATATAAATTATTTATGTATGCAATTAGGTCAGAGTTAGTGTCAGGTTAACCACGCATGCTGACGCTTGCCAGTCATCCCAGTTTGACGTACCAATGCTGGGAGCTATTAAGATTTTATGTGTGTATCTTACAGCTGTGATTTCTCAACAATGGAAACGATCCTTTACTAAATTAAATGGTTTGCTGGGATAAATGATAAGCTTCATGGTAAAAAATGAAAAAACACATGATTGTACTGCTACGCAAATATTTTTCTGTTAGATGGCTTTCATGCTCATCCTAATTTACTCTTAGATTACAGCACTGTATATGTTTTGATGCACTTGCAGAATATCAGTCTGAGCACATTTACAACATTGGTTAGACAGTGTGTCGGAAGACTGCAATATAACAAAATTTATTGCTAGTTTCAAAAGCAGCTAATGAAGCCATTAAACACAAATGAACACATCACATTCATCTTTACAAGTCTGAACAGTATGCACATTGTACATAGCTGGCAAACAGCAAGTGCCTGAGAACTGTGTGCAAGTGAAGCATAATATTTGCTCTCATTCAAAGGAATATCTGTGTAAAGGGGGAGAAATAATAATCTCAAATGTAATTCCAGACATATTTTGATACAAGTATCACTTTTTATGTATGTACTTTCTTTAAATTCATGCATAATTATTGTGCTTATATAGCACTAACACATTATGAACACTCTACAGCGCACACAGAACCAATCACATCAGTCATTGTCTCTAACAAAGCTTATATTTAACATCCTTAGCACATTCAGGTCTGTTGCCTATTTACCTGTCAGTAATTATTCAAGGGATCCTAGAGGAAGAACATATCACCAAAATTGTCCATGTTTTTAGGTGGGACTATGTGGGAATGCAAAACCTGCCTAAAGCAAACAAAAGCTCATTGACACAGCCTCTAACAGTGCAAATATTTTCACTTTACTTTCCAGTTTGTTTGTTTTTTAGATCAAAAAGTTGCAAACAATTAAGACCATTACAGGTGTATTTCCTTTATGTTCAGTTGCTATAGCTTCAAGCCAATTAAAGTTTACTGTGGCTGTAAGTCTTTAGTTTGAAAGATATGAACTATACAGGGCTGGGCCTAATTTAGTTTACCACTAGCCTTTTTAATAACAGATTTCATAGTCCTCTCGCTGAGGAAGTCTCTCTTAGGCAACTATACTAACAGACCAAAAGCTATATGCTGACCTCAACTGATACCATTAAATGGCTTCCAACTATCAGTTTGTATTTTACCACGGCTGTAATTCACTGCAGGGTTGCCAACCCAAAATGTATTCATGGGCAGCAGCCCAAAAAATTTATTTACATTTGGGTCTGCTTCAACCTGCAGGCTGTTGCAGCACGCCCTGCATGTCGTCTCTCTCTAACACACTGGCCATCTTTTAGAGAAAACTTAAGTTATGCTAGACAGACCTACCACATCTTTAAAAGAAATGAGTGCCCAAACCAACACCCCTGTACTAAAGTCCCTTCCATTACCCAAACATTTTCCTTGTTCTAACCTAGCTCAGAGTATTGTGACAATGTGTAAATATTCTTATTTTAGATGACTGTATTTCAGGTATTTCTGTTAATAGAAGGAAAAACATTTTGGAGATAACCACAAAGGAAAAACAAATATAGATATTAGCTGAAAATGGCACTTTTGGCAAATGGACAAAAGTGTCATGACGGCCTAAAATTCAGTGTATCCCTAACGTCTCTCCTGCCCACTGAGCGCCAGTCTGTGTGCCTTCTGATGCAGTGGCCGACACCCAGCGAGGAGGAGAGAAGCTTTCAGGCGGTGACAGCAGTCAGGATGGCGAGCGGTGCGGGTGGTGACAGCTATCATCTTACAGGAGGCGGAGCTCTTCAGTCAAAATGGAAAGCAGTGATTGGAGTAGAGCGCTGTGATCTGTCACAGGAGGCAAAGCTCTCCACCCTCGCCACCTGCCGCGCCTCCTGTGAAAGCCCATTCAGGATGGAGAGCTGTGTACAAAACACTCACCGATCAGCTGATGGCTGAGTGTTTGTAAATTACTGGACATAGTGTGCTTACTATGTCCCAGTTATGAATGAATGGGAAGTGATCTACATCACTTCCTTTTCATTTAGGATTGTGGATATAGTAACTGATAATATCTCCTCAGTTCATGAATGGACAGGAGCACTCAGTACAGAGGTTTCCTGTTCATTTACAACAGGGGCTGCAAAAAAAAGAGATTGAGGACTCTGTGTCTTCAATCTCTTTTTCTATTTTAAAAGGGAAATATCAGGGGTCTAGACCCCTGATATTTCCTTGCAGCCCCCCAGCAGTAAAGTTTAAAAAAAAATAAAAAAAATTAAAATGTTTAAAAAAAAATGGTTGAAAAAAAACATGTAATTTTCAGTTCTGGTTTCAACCTGACAATTTTTTTTAATTTTCAGTTTCGATCTGAAAATTTTATTTCGGTGCATCCCTAATAGATATCTACTTGACAACAATGCTGTATTTGTAACACTTTATAAATAATAAAATCCAAGAAGACAGCTGCACACTGCCAATCTTCACTCAGCGCTTCTTTATTTGTAAAATCCAATCAGCTTCAAGCTTGCCTGCCAATCATTCACCCCTGAGAAGTGTTGGGTGAAGATTGACAGTGTACGGCTGACTTTTTGGACTGCATCTACTGTGGAGTATGGACGGCTCTCTGGCCAGCACTAGTAATGGGCTCGGGCGTGTTCGCAAGCGCCTCGTGGTGAGCCCGGCAGGAAGCCGTCAGCGCGCAGGGCCAATCAAAGGCACTGAGACATGTTCCCAGTCCGCAGCTGCAGAGATCGGGAAATGTCTCAGTGCCTGTGATTGGCCCTGCGTGCTCACAGCTTCCTGGCGGGCTCGGCACGAGGCGCTTGCAAACACGCCCGAGCCCATCACTAGCCAGCACCTGCAACAAACTCAAGCAATGGAACTGTGACATGGAAGGAGCAGTGGAGGTCTCTCTTTGTATTTCCCTTTTGAAATAATAATATCATACATTACCATGCTTGGGTAGGTTGGTATCAAACTAGAGAATACTACACAGCCAAAGAGTTTTCAGTATTAAAAAAAACCGCTATTACTGAAATACAAAGTTACCAAAAATAATTTTTTTGTCAAACTTTTTTGGTCAGCTAAACCCTCATCTCCATCTCTAATCACTGCCCTATTGATATATGATTGCTACTCTGCATAGAGCTGATACACATTGTCACATGAAAAACTGTGTTTTTGACATGTAGGGTTGTGATTTACAGCCCGGTTTCACCTTCTCTATGCTGCGCAAGAGGCAAGATGGCGGTGCCCAAAGTTAGAATAAGTCAGGAAACATGTCAGTTCATTATAAACTAAAATATAGTGGTGGCGTCTGTAATTATCAGCAAAGGAAAGGGTTGCTTGAAGTACAAAAAAAAAAAATCAATACGTTTTGAAGACTTTTTTTTTTTTACACTCTAGGAACAGCCTCAGTCAGTCTTTATTTTTAAAACCCTGTTCCCACAGTACTCTAGGCCATCATTTACTCACTTGTACCCACTGTTCTCATTTGCTAAGTTTCTACTCTAGTGCAATTATTTCCGATCCAGAAATCGTATACATGGGCATTTGTATTTCGTTTCTGACATATTTTTGTAAAATATTTTGAAAGGGTATGAAACAGTTGGCATGTTTAACTGCATTGTATGAAGCAGTGTTCATTGGTGTTTATTTTTTGCATTGTCTATAGCTCTACTGTATATGAGTCAGTAGTAATACATTCTGAATGCATTTCAAATGCAATCCATGTTTCCCTAAAAAAAAACACTGTTTTTGCTTCTGATTCTGAAACTTTACACATTAATCTGTAATATGAATTCACTACCCACCCACTCAACACTTCCTGCGCTCTCCTGTCAAACAATGACAAGAGCTATCACGCTCTCTGCAGTTGGAGCAACTGTCATACCATGACCAAGATGACAAAGATCTTAAAATCCGAATTTGTATAAATACAAAATAGTAATAACATAAGATATAAATATTTGCAGCATTTGGAGCAGGTTAACAGAGCACATGCGATTAACCCACCTTGTCAGATAGAACTATTGATACACCCAAACCTTGGAAATGCACAGCTTTAAACAACACTTAGAAGTAAAAAAAACAAAGTGGTTATCTTGTTCATCACATAAAGTATTTACTCCTTAACAATTCTACCATTAAATTCCTCTTTGTTATCATACATGCAGAAAAAGTGTGTTACCAAAAACCATGTTCTTTAACCAGTTGACATCCGCGGTGTTAAACCCCCTTCCCATCCAGGCCATTTTTCAGTATTCAGCGCTGCGGTACTTTGACTGACATTTATTCCGTTATGCAGCGCTGTACTGAAATTAATTTTATACCCTTTTTTGGGGACACATAGAGCTTTCTTTTGGTGGTATTTATTCACCACTGGGGTTTTTATTTTTTTATATATTAAGGAAAAATTACAGATTTAAAAAAAAAAAAACAGTTTCCCCTATATTAAATTCTAAAACATTTATAATTTCCCAATTTTTTGGTAAAATATAAAAGACGGGGTCTAGTCGGGTAAAGAGACACCAAACATGTCAAGACTTAAAATTGCGCACGCCAGCGAAACTTCAAAAAAACTAAATTACCCAAAATTGGCCATAGGCGACGCATTAAAAGCTTTTACCGCTCATCAGTTTAGTGTTATCAGTGATTGATGGCCCTAAAATGATTGCTTTCACTGCGACGTTCGCGGCGATATGTAACATGTGTAGCGCAATTGTCATTTTCGCGTGCTGGCACATGCGACGCATATTTACGTTTAAATGTGCGTAAACGAAGGTGGGGGGACTTAAACATTGGGGGGGGGGGTTTACTTTTTTTTATTTGTGACCTGTTATTTTTTTAAACTTTTTTTGTTTGTGACTTTTTATTTTTTTAACTTTTTTTATTTATATAGATTTTTTTTTTACACTTATTGTTATTGCTATTATATAGGGGGATACCATCCCCCTATATAATAGCACAGGTACACTGACAGGTCCTCTTTATGGAGACATTAGGGGTCCCTAGACCCCTAATGTCACCTGGAGACCCCAAAAGAAGCTGATGAAGCACAGATTTGCTTCATCAGCTTCTTCTATCTGGCATAGGAGCCAGATGACTGACAGGTGAATGCGGAAGTGATGTAATACACATCACTTCTGCATTCACACTACGGAGGGAGAACAGCAAGGAGCTGATCTCCCTCCCTCCTCCTCCTGATGCCATCCCGAGCCGGTACCGGGCCGCAGATGGGGCAGCGGATCCCGGGATTAAAGGTGAGGGGTCAGGAGGGGGGAGATGGCGGCACCCGCGATCGCGCGGGGCTCTGAAATTCACGCCATACAACCGATCAGCGGCTATAGAGCCGCTGATCGGTTGTATGTGAAACAGCCGTTAACGGCTGTAGTAACAAGCGGGTCTTTCCTGCCCGTGCGCGCGCGCTAGGGGGCGCGCGCGAGCAGGAAAAGAATGCCGTCTGGCGACGGCAACCCGCAGATAGGAGTCAGCCGTCCGTCCGTTTTTTCTTAACGGGCGGACGGCAAGAGGTTAAGACAACACACACCGACAACACACACCTTTCACCATAACCAGAACTGGGGAAAACACCTTGTATGGTGAACTTTTTTTAGCACAAAGGAAACTGTAACTACTATGAAAGCAAGTTGGTTGTGTTTGCATTCCAGGCCAAAAAGTTTAAAGTATTCCCCTCCTGAGGAAATGTTAAAATGTACAACTTGGCACTTAAAGCAACCCAGCAATCAAATATACTCACCTAATCCATGGCATCTGCTATGTGATTATAGTGCCGAATCAGATGCCTACATGTAAGGTCCTTTTTACGTTTAAGAACCTCTGGTAACCAGGTGCTTTAATATGCAGAGACTTCCTGAGTCAGATGGTTTGAGCGCCTTGTCTCCTCTTTGTCATCTCTTAAGCTTCACTATTGGAATTCTTCTGTGATGGGCAACCTCAATATCTAATTGTGAGAACAAGGAGGCTGGAGGAGGGCAGAGTCAGATGCTTGACACACCTTACTTGTGAAGTCTCCATACATCAGAGCACCATGGAACTACAGACACTAGAGGTATGCACAACTAAATATGACGAGAAGTGCAGTTACAGTAAGGAAGACTGCTATTTGATATTAGTATGTATGTATACTCCACTTTAGGGTTGCTTTGTGCACCATTACACACCTACATGCTGATTGAAACCACCCATATTTAGAAGTCATTAACAGTAGGGTCTGTAGTTGAATGTTGGTATGACTGTGGCAGGGACATTAGAGCGAATTGTTGAAGGGACTGATTTGAGTGTTGAGCATGGTTTATGTATATCATGCTATGTTGGCAATACCTGCTTTTGTAATAGTGTTAATTTTGGGAACACCACTGACTAATAATTTGCCTATGTGTTTGCATAGTCACCACTTTGATTCCACAATAAATCTGATGTCTGACACCATGCTCTCACAGCTTGTTTTTGTCTTATTTTGAATGTGTTTGTTAATTTGTCTAATTTTTAATGTGCTTGTTAATATGTCTCTAAAAGTTTTCTTTAATCACTAAATCACAGCAGGTTTTGCAAGAATTCTGGAGCATGCGTATTCTGGCACTGTAACTATGGTTTTAACATTCAGAGAATGCTTATAATTGTTCAAGTTTACTTATAAAAGATTTATATTTGCATCTTTTAGGTGTATTTACTTAGCCCATGTCTGACTTTTCAAAGTCAGGGGTTGAAAAAGGTCACCTGAGGTCTGACAGTTCCTACTATGTTAATTGCCTGACCACACACCTTGTCCTCTATGTTCTGTCCTTAGTGTGGACTAATAACATTATTCTGAGATATTCAGTGTTTGGAAGAGCTGTTCTATTTGCTGGGTTGAGAAGTATAGGGCTTAGGTCTCATGAGTGGATGGAGGGAGAGTGACACGGGAAGGTAGTGTGTAAGCCAAGAGATGGGAAGTTTGTGTGTAAACCAAGAGGGACAAGAGAAAAGTGCAATTTGCAAAGACCAGGAGTACTTTTCAGTGGGATGGAAACAGAAAAAACGGATCTTTGGTTTTATTAATTAAAGTTCAGATCAAATACACTTATTTTTCAAATGCCCTTACATGAAATGTATGTTCTTGAATTACCTGAGACCATTTCTCCTCCGTAACCCTGCTTTACAAGGGAGAATACACTTTTCTGCTGGTGAGCACAGTCAATACAGGCTTGAACTGCTTGCTGCAATACCATGGAAGGGCGCTCAGGCCCAAAGTGATCAGGCAGTTGCTGAACCTTTTTTCTGTCAAGGTAAGGTCCTGTGTTACCTTGTTTGTTCACATAAATGCAAACTGCAATGTAAAGAAAATGAGAAAATAATGTTAGAAATGGTCAAGGTCAAAATTTACATATATTAAGACAATGACAGTGACATACATGATGAGCAATTTTCCATCAAGACATCCAACTTAGGAGATATAAGTTCTTAGCATGCTAAATATAATTAAATTAAACTAATCTACCTCAGTCACTATCCTGAAATTCTCAAAGCTGCTATTAAAGGGAGACCTAAAAGTGAAAGTAGTTATAGGTTAGATCTGGTGGGCTGAATCAATTCCTTATATGTCTTGGATAATACAATAGCGAGACCTCTCTGCCATAGTTTCTGCAGTTATTCCGGTCCACCTTGGAGTTTAGGGAATCTCAGCCACCTTTGCAGATATAGAAAACTGGCAGCATATACCACAAGATCGGACATACATTTTTTTAACTGACCCTCTAAATTTGTTTTAGTGCAAGCAGAAATAATTACCATAATGACTTTGAGGACACAAATGCCACCTTACCAATCCATGGGATTTTATAGAGGTTTATGAATGTTTTAACTACAGAGGATAAAAGTATAGATTTGCTTATAGCAAACACAGAGACGTGTTACCAACGCCTAATTATTTTGTTGTTGTTGTTTGTTTTTTTATATGGAGTAAGTAGTACGCCATTTGTAAAAGTACCTTGCTTTAGCGTTAATCATTACATGGGTGATGTGGATAGGCTTTACCATGAACCTTAAGTACAGATAGCGTTCTATCAAACATGTTTCTATACCTGTAAGTGCCTGTGGGATAGTGGAATTGGGCACAGTTGCTGCATCCTGAGGAATGGAGCTGATATCTGGCTCTGGGGTACTGCGTGGTGGGGAAATTGCTAATGGTGTCATTACAATACGAGATTTCAGCTGCAAAAGATTAAAAAAATATAGAAAAAGAACATGAAAAGGAAAAATATGCACCATTAATACAATGCAATATGTTGACCAAAGGTTATTTTTGCTCTACAAGAAAACTGCATTAGAAATTATAGAAAAAAATAAATTGCAAGAGCAATATTTACAAATGTTATTATATGTGCGATTGAAGCCATTGAAAACATCTGGTAATTCTATGTAATCTTCTTTTAACCACTTGAAGTATGGGGTGTTAAACCCCCTTCCCATCCAGGCCATTTTTCAGTATTCAGCGCTGCGGTACTTTGACTGACATTTATTCCGTCATGCAACGCTGTACTGAAATGAATTTTATACCCTTTTTTTGGGGACAGACAGAGCTTTATTTAGGTGGTATTTAATCACCACTGTGTTTTTTTTTTAATATATTAAAGGAAAAATTACAGAAAATGAAAAAAAAAACGGTTTCCCCTATATTAAATTCTAAAACATTTATTATTACCCAATTTTTTGGTAAAATATAAAAGACGGGGTCACGTCGTGTAAAAAGACACCAAACATGTCAAGCCTTAAAATTGCGCACGTGCACGAAACCTCAAAAAACTACCTTACCCAAAATTGGCCATAGGTGACGCTTTAAAAGCTTTTACCGGTCATCAGTTTAGTGTTATCAGTGATTGATGGCCCTAAAATGATTGCTCTCACTTCGACATACAGCTGTATGATCAGCTGTAAGTGAAACAGCCGTTAACGGCTGCTTCTCACTGACTCAAGCAGCGGCTGTCACAAGGAATACGTGGCTCTCAGTACAGTGCGGGCTCTGCAGGAGGTGGGGCATCTCGTCAGTACCCGGACTGAGCAGGCTGCGGGACATAGTAAAAGTGGGGAGAAGCCAGGTAATAGTAACTCAGTGTGGGGGAAGGGGAGGGACGGGGGTGGTTGGGGGCAGTGCTGAAGCGAGGGGGGGCATGTGTGCCGGGCGCCGCAATCTTATTACACTTTTCTATCCATGAAAGGCCTTAGATTGGAAAGGACCGGGTAATGTTGCCTATATTTGGGTTATTTATTCACTAATCATTCTCTCATTAAGTGAGCCTGAATACTTGGCCCATTTCGATTTATTGCAACAAGATTGTTCTTATATCATTTTTTGGTGCTTTTGTACCTGATTTCACTGTTTTGGCTGTGTTCCTAATTGTTTTGTTTTGACTTTGTGTTATGGTTAGGTATCGTTGCCTGGTTCTGAATAAATAATTTACAAAAAAAAGAAAAATTCAACACTGGAGAAAAAAAAAAAGTTTGGGGTTGAGGTATACTTTAATTCTATGTCAGTTGCATGTACACTTAACTCTACTTGTGTCTGATATTACATTGCTTACAAAGCTCTACACACTTGTCCAAACACAAGGCTCATGTACTATAAGCTTTCGCAACAGCGAATTATACATTGTAACGCAAGTAAAGGGAAAGAAGAATGCAGAAACCTTGGGAAGAAATCCTGTATACGGAGAGAAGTGAATTACATAGCAGCGATAATCTAGAATTAAAACTATAAGGTTTGTCAGTCTACTTTAGATTAAATTTAGTTCTCTGCAGTAAAATGCATGGTAAACTACAAAGTAATAAAAGTTCAAATGTCCTATTAATGCTGGGGCGACAATATACACGCCATTAATTCCTGGTCTTATACTGACACTTATTGTCATCAAATCACAAATGGGAACAAACACAACTTACCAAAAGCTGGGGCTTTTTTAGGTGCCACAAATTGTACATATTCATGTTATTCATAAAAACATGTATAAAATCACTGTTGCCACTTCAATACCAGTTATACATGACAAATATGGGACAGAAATGATGGCATATACATATCTTGACCAAATCCTTCTGATTTGAACAGATCATGAATAGCAGTAGGCTCAATGCGTTTCGCGAGTATGCTTCTTCGGGAGCTTTAATAAAGATCTATAATTCAATAAATCACAGATTACATGTCATAAAACACTCTATATAATACAATCTATTGCATAGGGAAATCTTCCCTCTAATTGCATTTTAATATACAAGTCTGAAATATGTAAATAGTGAGTTTACCCTAACTTATTATACAGCCTGTGAGCGACCACCAGCAACATCCGGGACATCCATACGAGGGGTGCAGCATGTCACCTGCATGGGGGCTTTCAGGGAAGACCATGACCGAGCTCAGTAAATACATACATACATATATTGGCAACAGTGATTTTATACATATTTTAAAAATGTATTAATAAAATATGTTTTTTATGAATAACATGAATACGTACAATTTATGGCACCTAAAAAGCTTGTTTTTGTTCTAATAATATAGGGATGCGGTAGCACCCATTAACCTCTCAACCCCCTTGTATATCCTTTACTATAAAATCACAAATAATTCAGTTAGTCACAACCCATTCTAGCTCCTTGTGCTATGGGCCATTTACCTTAAAAATAATTAGCACATCATTCTACGTATGTTTTACAAAAGTGTGACTGCATTTGGTCTCTAATGCCATTTAAAATTAATATTCATTACCGAATGTATTACCAAAGTTAACACTCTACTATTCTAAATAGGGATGCACCGATATATCGGCCGAAAGTGCAATTTGTTGGCTAAAATAGCAGTGCATCCGCTCTTTCTCTCCTCCCCGCTGGGCGCTGCTCTGTGTCCCAGCGGGAAGGAGAGAAACTGTCACAGGCGGCAAAGCGCTGCTGGAGCAAACCACTGTGAGCAGTCGGTGTCTCTCCTCCCCGCATTGCTCAGCCTCCTGTCAGACCAGGAGAGCGGCCGTGTGGGCGGAGACAGCCAGTGCTGTCACAGGAGGCCAGCCAGCAGTGTGGGGGAGGAGTCAGATGTCAGCTCGAGCTCTCCTCAGAGTCCTCGCACCACTCACTCAGCCTCCTGTGACAGCATGTCAGGAAGGAGAGAGAGTACAAACACTCAGCAATCAGTGATTGCTGAGTGTTTGTAAATAAATGAGGACATAGTATGTTCACTGTGTCCCCAATTATGAATGAATGGGAAGTGATCTATATCCCCGCCTGTTCATTCATAATTGTGGATATAGTAAACATACTCTGTTCTCATGTTATGAATGAACAGTAACACTCAGTATAGAGCATTGCTGTTCATTTCTAAGAAGGGGCTGCAGAAAAAGAGATTGAGGGCTGTGTTCTCAATCTCTTTTTCTATTTTAAAAAGGAAATATCAGGGGTCTGTTTAGACCCCTAATATTTCCCCGAAGCTCCTAAAAGTAAAGTAAAAAATTGTTGCCAAAAATAAATAAAAATAAAATATAAAGAAATTAAAAGGTTTTTAAAAAATACATAAAAATAAAATATTTAAAAAGAATTGAAAAAGTTAGAAAAAAAACATTTTCAGTTTCGGCCCGATGTTTTTTTTCGTTTTCGTTTTTACATTTTCATTTCGGTGCACCTCTAATTCTAAATGAATATAGAAGAAAAGCATCATGTAGCATTTTAGCAGTTTTTTGTAGCGTCATTTATGTAGGTTTAGGAATGGCTTATATATTTAGGTACAGGCCTATCAACATAAATAAACAGTCACAAACAAACAGTTCAAAGAACAGTTATAATGTGCAAAGTGCAGAAGTTCATGGCATAAAATTAGTTTATAGTTCCTACCATTTTAAAGCAGTCTAAGAAATTAACAGTAATTGCTAAATGGCTCTGTATGCTCTATGTTTCATTAAATATACCCAACTGTACCTTGCCTCTTCACATATTTTACATTCATACATTATCATAATTGATTTCACAGATGTTTAACGAGACCATTTTACTAAAACACATTAAGGGCTGCAAAAAATGAAATTAGAACGAGCTATACATTTATTACAAATGAATAAGGGCTATTGTTGTTTAAATACTGTATGTCAAGAACTAAAATTTAGTAATAAAATAATGATGGATATTTCAGTCTAGACAAGAACCCTTTAATCATCTCAAATGGCAGAGCTGCTTAGATCTCTAAAAATAACCTGTTAACATTTTTCTCTTAGTTTAAAATGGGGATGTCTGCTAATATGCAAATTAACTGATCTCCTAAACAGAGCAGATGAGGAGCAGTAGTCACATGTAGCTACTTATTTGTTTTAGTTCTCCCATGCATTCAATGACTGTTAGATATATAAGGACAACATAAGCAGTGGGTGCCTAATATTTCAAAGTGTAAGTACTAAGAACCAGTGTTGCTTCCCTTTACCCTCCAAGGCTTAACCTCATTATTCATTGTAGGTGGGTGAGGATAGTTGGGGTGACATCTTGATAGTTGTCTTTGATGGACATGGATGAGGCTTCTCTCAAAATGAAGACACCATCGTAAGGGGTGGAAGCTTATCTGTAACAAATCCAGATTTGTACGTGAAGAGCCCAAATAAATTTGAACAAATTTTTCAAGTGTAAAAGTGCACTTTATTGTTTACAAAAGCCAATGCATTATGGGGACTTCTACCTTTCAATAGGGGCTATATAGGATAACAGATACAACATCTTGTCGTTTCTGTTATTCTTTATAAGTAGCTTTGATGAAGGAGGTGGGTTTAAACCTCTGAAACATGTTGGCTTTCTGAGTACACTAAACTAGAGTTTTACACTTTCTTTTGGCGCTCCACATGCAATTTAGATGTGAATCTCATTAATGGTTGTGGGAAACTAACTACAGTTCTTAGTACTGACATTTTGACACAACAGC
Organism: Nanorana parkeri; assembly: GCF_000935625.1. Classification (NCBI taxonomy): domain Eukaryota; kingdom Metazoa; phylum Chordata; class Amphibia; order Anura; family Dicroglossidae; genus Nanorana; species Nanorana parkeri. The sequence continues at coordinate 2,057,801 of NW_017306391.1, forward strand.
AGCTACAGTGGGCTGCTTAGAGAAGTGTTTCAGAAAGTTATCTACGGCTGTTTGTTTTTTACTTGCTTTTTTAAGCTAAGCTGTCATACAGGTATGAGCACCATCTTGCCCCATTTGTGACAAAGTATAACCCATAATCATTGTTAAAGCAGAACGCCAGGCAAATATACAACTTGAATCCAATTCTTAATTTTTAAATCCTGGCATAAGTATTTAAAAGCTTTCTTTATATTTGCTTACTGTAATTCCCAGTATACAGGACTCAAAGGGAGGGGGGGGGGGGGGGCAAAAGCATGAAACCAGGAGGCTTTATAGCATGGAGCAGTGTTGTCAGTCTAACTCTAAGAATTTGCTTACAGGAAGCAACAGTACATGTATTGACCTCATCAGTGTGCTGATGGGGAAAGGAGGTGATCAAGCTAGCAGAAGATCAGCAGCCATTATTACAGTTACACATCAGATTGGTGAGTTCCATTACTTAAATTATTTTGGGGAAAGAAGGCATTGTGCTTTGTGCACGGAGAATGCTTACAGCTATAAAAATAAAGTAGAATACAACAGGGACATAAAACTGAAGTTTCAAGGTTATGTTTTTTTTGCCTGGAGTTCTTCTTTTAAATATGCAACTTAAAATCCAAGTGGGGGATGCATTTTATACATTCCTTTAAATTACAGCTCAATCTTCAAAATAAGTTGGGCCCAACTTCTGCCTCATCCTATAGATATGCCCCACTACTGACCTCTGATAGGCCAGTGACTTCCTCTAGCTACTAATGCTGCCTTGGGTGGTTTTAGTCCACCTCAATTGGCCAATGGGCTGTAAAGGAAGGGGGGGAGGGGCATGGGAAATATTTTTGGTATATATTGTACAAGGAGGAGCATTTGACCCAAACTGCTTTTAAAAGTAGAGCTGTACTTTAAGTAAAGTGATACATGAAAATATGTAGAAATAATGTATGTAAAGACTAAAGGTTGGTGGTGTATCCTGAAAAGAAAAATCAAATACTCACACTCTGAAGATTCAGTGCTTGAAGATTTATTGTGAGGGCATTCAGTGAGTAACAACGTTTCGGTTTGGCTATGGCCCTTTCATCGGGTAAGTTGAACAGTGGCACAGGAGCCTTTATATACTAAAACATAAGTGAGAACAATGCTATCAGTTCCCAATTAGGATACACCACCCTTTTTGTCTTTACAAATGATTTCTAAAAGCAAGCTCATAAAAAAGACCTTTCAAATTTGCATGTATTCCTTCTACTTGGAAATTCAGCTCCTGTAATTACGTGGATTGCTCTAGTATAGGGCATTTTGATAAATCTCTGCAAATGCCTCATCCCACCCAATTCCAAAGTCCTAACGTGTCTATATATATCTATCTATCTATGGATATATATAGATATATAGATAGATAGATAGATAGATAGATAGATAGATAGATAGATATACAGCCTGTTTTCACCTGTGGTAAATGTAGACTGTTGTGGACATGGTCACCTGCCCAGCTGTTAACTCCATTTCACAGCCAGGTGCTATACCAATGATCCTATGCTACGGATCCAAAAATATGTAGATGAGGTAGTCAGAGCTCCGGAATCTTCAAAATAAAATCAGCACTTTTTTTGGTACTCTGCTAAAATCACAGGAAGCGCACCACATCTCAGACTTAAGTCCTTTCTCAAACACTATGAGATGATGCTGGCAGTTCTTAAAGACATTTTTTAAAGTTTTGGATATAGAGGGTAAGAGTTAATATTTTCATCAAGTTTTTATTTTTATTTGTAACCCCATTAGGGAGTTATTCCCTTACTTTCTGCCCTTGTGGTGCCCATACTAGAAACAGAAGGTGCAGTCGTGTCAGCAAAAGTAGGCATGGGCATCAATAATTAACATTTTCTTAACCCTTTCTCACTCTTCCAAAAAAGCTGTTTTCATCTTTGTCGTCATTGAGGAGATCTCCCATCACTTCCTGTGCTGTGCTGAAATACAGTGGGGGAAAGTCTCCACAATAGGGACACTGATAACAATGAAAACCCGACAGACACAAACCCTTCCATGTTCTAGCCAAAATTACACAGCCCAATGAAAAATTGGGTCTGGACTATTCTATAGAATAGAAATACGGCACCAACAGTAGCTCAGATTTTAAAACATTGTAAATCAGGTAAATGCACAATGTATCAACAAATGAAGCATCTGGGAATGTGTGATGATATATTGATCAATGCATACATTAAATTAACATTTATTTCCAAAAATCTGGCTACTATTAAACAAACAACATACATTTTTTTGTACGTTTTTTACAGGGGAGTAATATGTTTAGGGAGTATACTAGAGAAATACCTCCACACCTGCTATACTGTTCATTTGAAGGATTTAGATAAAAGACTAAGATATTGGGGCTATCCCATATGACCACCTGTATTTGGGTGCCGTCAGCAGTATGCTATATTGCTTGAGAAGAGACTAAAACCTGTTGGCTTTCCTGTGATTTTAGCTGTTCCAATAAAGTGCTGTTTCTAGTAAACATATTCCAGACTGCTGACTGATCTTATCTTTAGAGGTTGTACTGTACATTGAGCATAGGTCTTCAGGCAAATGAATATATGGACATGCACTGGTAGCTGACCCGCATGGCAGCCTGTGTTCACCATAAGGGTGTGTTTTACTTCGGCAGCAGCTCAAGGCTAAAAGATGCAACTGTAAAAGCAGAATTCTTTTGTCTATGTGCAATGGACCTTATGATGTAGATTAAAAAGTCAAAATCTGCTCAAGTTTTACCAGCAGTGCCTGGTTTATGGATCTGCTCACAGGACACATGTGGATAAGCAATGGTTCAATAGTCATTCTGAGGAGAGATTTAAATCCTTAAAATTTGTATTAACTCTTGCAGTGGGTCTATACCCGCACTGTAAGGGTTAAAGGAGAACTATGGGGTTAAGGCTTTTCCCCATAGTTCTCCTTAGGGTAACGGGAGGACACAAACTAGCGTCCTCCCGTCACCCTAGGCTCAGTATACCACGAGCTGTAGCTCGCGGTATACTGAGACGCCGCAGCTGAAGCGGATCCCGACAATTGTGCCGGGATCTGCCCAGTTGCGTGACTGACAGCTGGCTCTGCCTATCTAGAGCCAGCTGTAACCGCCCCCCTCCCCCGTCCGTTCTGCAAGTCAGCGCTGGCAGATTGGAGCGGGGAGGGGGGAATCCAGCCCATCCCCTGTCAGGGCAGAAAGCCATGACAGGATCGAGAGGTGAGTCTCATTGTCACAGGTCGGGTAGAACTATGAGGTGAGTGAAAAGCACTCACCTCATAGTTCTCCTTTAAAGGAGAACTATGAGGTTAGTGAACTACTCCCCATAGTTAGAGCCGACATGTGACATTGAAACTGTCACACGTCGGCTCTATTGATCGGGAAGTCAGCGAAAACATACCACCGCATGGTATGTTTTCAATCAGCCAGCTGGTTGGATCTCAGCAGTGTTGCCGAGATCTGTCCCGGCTGCGCTGCGCTGCTCTCAGCATATAGCGGGCAATAGCCCACTATATACTGAGTTTTGGGTCACGGGAGGACGTTTGTATATGTTCTCCTGTGACCCTAAAGAGAACTATGGGGAAAAAAAGGTTACCCCATAGTTCGCTTAAGTGTTATTGTGCTCCCTAGACAAAAGTTATATCCACCTGATCCTCACAGGCAGCTTGCTAATAAACTGTTCCCTGCAGCCTCTCTCCCCCTCTGCTGCAGCAGTCTAAGGTCCTGTAAATCATCACATCCAATACAAAGTGTATAGGACGTGAGAACACAAGAGGGACATTCCATCACTGCAGCGTAGGATGGAGTACTGTCAAAGCCAGCCCTGAGGATTGGGAGAGTATAACTTTACCTGGCTTTCTTCTTTAAGAAAACCTGTCATGACAGAAATATTGGGGTTGCCATTAATGCCCCAATTCCTATAAAGCTAGATTACTGACTTACTAAAGCACTGGTTCAATACTTTGAGCCTCTGACCAGAAACAAAATCAGTAAAGTCAGAAAAAAAAGTTCTTATCTGCATACTTATGTCAGGTAATTTACTCTTAGCAGTGCAGAAAGAAGAACATTAGATTAGCCAGGCAACTAGAAATTTTAGGAGTGGTCAGCGATGGCAACCTCCATTTTTCTTTCATTAAAAGTTTACTTTAAAAAAACAAAAAAGCAGGTGGCAGGTATGAAATGCGGGCACACAGAGCTGGTTGCACATATCTCCAGGAGCTTTCAATGCCCCCTGCTTCGCTTGAATGCTGAGCCCTTGTGATCAGGTGAAGCGTTTTCTGTTGTTGCTGAGGCTTGCCTGCCCCCTCTTGCCTCTTACACATTCTAATGGTCAGTGTAGCAGGCCATCTTAGTGATGGGCCAATAGTGATGTATGGGGACTTGGAGGGAGCGAGGAGCTCCAGTACTACCCAGAAGTATCAGAGGTTTAGAATACCTGGACATCCTAACAAGGCTGTAAATGCTGAATGCTGCAGGCACCTTTGGGAACCACCCCAATAATTAAACAACTGGACCAATGAATGTGTATCTATTGGTAAAATTGCTACTTTATTGCAGTTCAAAATATTTTATCATTTGTTTTACCCTTTCAAACAGGTAAATGTAAACAGTAAATGCATTGGTACTTGAAGGTACATTACACAGGCACATGTTATACCTAGGCCAAGCTATATTTTATCTCTGGTGTTCTGTATTTGTTATGGAATGTAAGGATTTCCAATTTAGAACCTATACCTTTCTAACATGTACTTGATCAGATCCATCTTTATTAATGGGATCACGGATAAAAAAAATCTGGAGCAAGAAAAGGGTGGCATGTCCCATCAATCAAATTTTAATTAAATTGATTGCAACACTATGACTTAACATTTGACAGTTTTCATTTGTTAGCACTATTACTATTATCATACACAGTTAATGTTTTTGAAGGTGCCCTGAATCCAATTGTACACTTTATTTACCTCATAGCTTATGTGAGGCCTTGGATTAAATAAAACCTGTTCTACGAGAAAAATAAAGGCTGCTTCTGACTCCTTATGATTTTAGTTGTCTGGCATTTATGTTGATTCAGTGGCTTACGAGCTTTGAGTTACTGACACAGAACACATATTTATATCAAAAGTTATTTGTTCACAGACTGCATGCTTCCTTCAGGTCAGTAGCTCAAATACTAGTGAAGCCTTTTGCCATCAGCCAAGCAAAGAGAATTTTCAGAAGGAGGTCAGCAATGGCAGCTCTGCATTTCTCTCTGTAAAGTGCCAGTCTTGAAATGAAAAATATACAGTATGTGGCTTGCTTCTTAGATTTTCCCAGTTGCATTATTAAGAACTACGTAGGCACAGAAGCGGAGAGCTATTGCTTAAAGCAGCTGTAACTTATTTAGAGACCACCATTGCTAGACCACTTTACAGAAATATGCATTCAACCAAAAATATGCACAAAATATACACATTTAAAATATCCTATATAAAATCAATGGGCTATCAATAATGATTGTGCATATTTAGTTTTCTTTATTAACTCTATCACCCTTTCCTATGATACCTTCTTAAATTTGCAGCTATGCCATACTGCATTTTTGCAAATCAAGTCCTATTGGCAGGTGTCTAGAAAGTGACAAGCACAGGCTAATGTGTGTGGAAGGAGGTTGGTCCATGATCAGCTCACAGGTATGCCCCTTTAGGCCACAGGTTTGCCCCTTTAGGCACACACAACACAAGAGGTAGAACTATGAGGTGAGTGAAAAGCACTCACCTCATAGTTCTCCTTTAAAGGAGAACTATGAGGTTAGTGAACTACTCCCCATAGTTAGAGCCGACATGTGACATTGAAACTGTCACACGTCGGCTCTATTGATCGGGAAGTCAGCGAAAACATACCACCGCATGGTATGTTTTCAATCAGCCAGCTGGTTGGATCTCAGCAGTGTTGCCGAGATCTGTCCCGGCTGCGCTGCGCTGCTCTCAGCATATAGCGGGCAATAGCCCACTATATACTGAGTTTTGGGTCACGGGAGGACGTTTGTATATGTTCTCCTGTGACCCTAAAGAGAACTATGGGGAAAAAAAGGTTACCCCATAGTTCGCTTAAGTGTTATTGTGCTCCCTAGACAAAAGTTATATCCACCTGATCCTCACAGGCAGCTTGCTAATAAACTGTTCCCTGCAGCCTCTCTCCCCCTCTGCTGCAGCAGTCTAAGGTCCTGTAAATCATCACATCCAATACAAAGTGTATAGGACGTGAGAACACAAGAGGGACATTCCATCACTGCAGCGTAGGATGGAGTACTGTCAAAGCCAGCCCTGAGGATTGGGAGAGTATAACTTTACCTGGCTTTCTTCTTTAAGAAAACCTGTCATGACAGAAATATTGGGGTTGCCATTAATGCCCCAATTCCTATAAAGCTAGATTACTGACTTACTAAAGCACTGGTTCAATACTTTGAGCCTCTGACCAGAAACAAAATCAGTAAAGTCAGAAAAAAAAGTTCTTATCTGCATACTTATGTCAGGTAATTTACTCTTAGCAGTGCAGAAAGAAGAACATTAGATTAGCCAGGCAACTAGAAATTTTAGGAGTGGTCAGCGATGGCAACCTCCATTTTTCTTTCATTAAAAGTTTACTTTAAAAAAACAAAAAAGCAGGTGGCAGGTATGAAATGCGGGCACACAGAGCTGGTTGCACATATCTCCAGGAGCTTTCAATGCCCCCTGCTTCGCTTGAATGCTGAGCCCTTGTGATCAGGTGAAGCGTTTTCTGTTGTTGCTGAGGCTTGCCTGCCCCCTCTTGCCTCTTACACATTCTAATGGTCAGTGTAGCAGGCCATCTTAGTGATGGGCCAATAGTGATGTATGGGGACTTGGAGGGAGCGAGGAGCTCCAGTACTACCCAGAAGTATCAGAGGTTTAGAATACCTGGACATCCTAACAAGGCTGTAAATGCTGAATGCTGCAGGCACCTTTGGGAACCACCCCAATAATTAAACAACTGGACCAATGAATGTGTATCTATTGGTAAAATTGCTACTTTATTGCAGTTCAAAATATTTTATCATTTGTTTTACCCTTTCAAACAGGTAAATGTAAACAGTAAATGCATTGGTACTTGAAGGTACATTACACAGGCACATGTTATACCTAGGCCAAGCTATATTTTATCTCTGGTGTTCTGTATTTGTTATGGAATGTAAGGATTTCCAATTTAGAACCTATACCTTTCTAACATGTACTTGATCAGATCCATCTTTATTAATGGGATCACGGATAAAAAAAATCTGGAGCAAGAAAAGGGTGGCATGTCCCATCAATCAAATTTTAATTAAATTGATTGCAACACTATGACTTAACATTTGACAGTTTTCATTTGTTAGCACTATTACTATTATCATACACAGTTAATGTTTTTGAAGGTGCCCTGAATCCAATTGTACACTTTATTTACCTCATAGCTTATGTGAGGCCTTGGATTAAATAAAACCTGTTCTACGAGAAAAATAAAGGCTGCTTCTGACTCCTTATGATTTTAGTTGTCTGGCATTTATGTTGATTCAGTGGCTTACGAGCTTTGAGTTACTGACACAGAACACATATTTATATCAAAAGTTATTTGTTCACAGACTGCATGCTTCCTTCAGGTCAGTAGCTCAAATACTAGTGAAGCCTTTTGCCATCAGCCAAGCAAAGAGAATTTTCAGAAGGAGGTCAGCAATGGCAGCTCTGCATTTCTCTCTGTAAAGTGCCAGTCTTGAAATGAAAAATATACAGTATGTGGCTTGCTTCTTAGATTTTCCCAGTTGCATTATTAAGAACTACGTAGGCACAGAAGCGGAGAGCTATTGCTTAAAGCAGCTGTAACTTATTTAGAGACCACCATTGCTAGACCACTTTACAGAAATATGCATTCAACCAAAAATATGCACAAAATATACACATTTAAAATATCCTATATAAAATCAATGGGCTATCAATAATGATTGTGCATATTTAGTTTTCTTTATTAACTCTATCACCCTTTCCTATGATACCTTCTTAAATTTGCAGCTATGCCATACTGCATTTTTGCAAATCAAGTCCTATTGGCAGGTGTCTAGAAAGTGACAAGCACAGGCTAATGTGTGTGGAAGGAGGTTGGTCCATGATCAGCTCACAGGTATGCCCCTTTAGGCCACAGGTTTGCCCCTTTAGGCACACACAACACAAGAGCAAAATTGTATATTGCGTATATACGCGTATCCCAAAATGGACAGCAGCATTGTCACCCTTTGAATTAGATGTACTAGCAAATTCACAGGAACTTGACTAATATATTAAATGCCGAACTCCAGCTAACCCTTTTTAAGCAATTACAGATACAGCAGCTTTTGTTTATTTTTTTTTGGGGGGGGATAAAGGTTTTACATAAATTAATGAAATCTGACAATTGTAAGCACCCCTGTCAGAGTTAAATGGTTTCTCAATCTACCACTTTTCCTGGACAGCTTGGTCTGTTAAAGGAAGTTGAAAAATAACAGACTTACTGGTCAGATCACCAGGTGAAAAAAAGTCTCAAAAACGATGAATGATAATATTGTTATATATTTAGAACAATAATAGCTCCATAAAGATTTTACATATTAAAAGGATAATATACCAAAACTTGTTTTATAGAATAGAATTGGATTGCAAGAGGTGTTTAACCATCATAAACAAAAATGTATAAAATACTGACTTGTTATAAAGGTGTTAGGGTATTTTAAAGGTAATGACCAAAAGGTGACAACATTCCAGACAGGGTTTCTGGCAATGCAAAACAAATATTGTTTTAATGGTCGTATGTATATAAGATGGTGCAAAAATAAATATATGCATGTGTAAATGCCTTCTACCATCAAAGTCACCTTTTTAAAAAAGAAAATGAGGCGTTTCCAGAGCCATACCCCCAATTTGGTCATAATTTTGACCTGGTGGCTTATCTAAAATAGCTGTGACATGAATAAATATGACTGATATCATGTAGTTTTACAATGGTTTATCTCTTATCCGGATTTAAATCTTATATTTTGTCTTATGGTGCTGGCACAAGAGGAAACAAGCATTTGTTATTTCTGCTGCACAATGCTTTGTTAGTGTCTGCTTTGGTCAACTTAGTATGATTAAAAAGAGAAATCAGAGGATTAACATCACAAAGAATGCAAGGAAAAAAATATTAATGGAATTCAGACTTTAGACAGCCAGCGTAGGTTTTACAAATTAAATTTTGTCACCATGGTGATCGAGTCATTGAGAGCGTCATGGATTGCCTAATCCTGATGAGTTCAAATAAACAGTTTGAATAATCTGTGACATTTAGAAATGGATAGCAGAATGAATTGTCAAAGTGGGTGTTGTAAAAAGCAGAAACAATTTGGAAAATTAATCAAGTGAGCACACTAAAAATAAAATCCCTGCGCAGTAGGGTTCAGGAATTGATGGATACAACTTTGGAAATAAAATGCAAAGAGAAACAAAGGGGCCTGTGTGTTAGCTTTAGGGCAATGTCAAATTGACAATTTACTATATTCAGAGCTTGACTGCATTCTTGCTAAAGGAAGAAAGTGTCGTCCCCCATCCCCCCCGAGTGTCTATGCAACACTGTTGGGGCACAACTCCAGCCCAAACTTTGGAGTCCAAATACTGCTTACCATTTATATAAAGATCAGGACATCGTCATTTGTCAGAATTAAGCTCCTGAATCAGTAAAGGGAAGTGGATTTAAAATGTAAATTCCTTTAAAATTTTTTGTTTTTTAAGATAAACACTCAATAAGAGGTTATCTTTATGTAAATAATATTACCAATATTTGTTAATATTTTAAGGGAGCTCTGTAAAGAGGAAGTATGAAGGCTCCTACTGCTGGTCTCTCATTTTGAAAATGCTTTTTCCCTGACGCTCATGCAGATCGAGTGGCTTTAGTATTTTCCTATTGACTGACTTCAAACAAGTACACAGAATATCTGACTTCGCTGTGACCTTCATGTCTGTCCAATGACAGTGATTCAGCAGGTCAATAATAGAAGCCACCGTATAGTTAAAAAACAACACTTAACTCAATGCATAATTTTTATTCTATTTAATTACTTATGCAGTATCTGTATCTTTGCAGTGCTATACAAATGTTGTGCGTTACTGTTCTTACACACCAATGGTCTGATTTATAAATCTCGGCAATCCTGCCACTATATGGAGCCAGGAAGTATAGGGAATTCCTCAGCTCCATCTAGTGGCCGGAATGTTGTGCAAGCATAAGGCTAGGTAGAAGTTTTATAAATGAATTCTCTAAGGGCAGGTTTACACCATTTTCCGGACCAGATCTGGTCCAGAAAATAGTGTTAACTTGCCGCAGTTCCAGTGCATTCCAGACCAGACAAAATGAGACATGCAGTATTTTTCTGGTCTGGTCTGGTCTGGAACGGACTGCGCTGATGTGAACAGAGGCCAGAAATAACATAGGGATACGTTAGGATGCATTTTGAGTCCAGAAACAATCTGGTCTGGTCTGGATATGATCTGGATGTGGTATGAATGGGCCCTAACAGTTTGATTTGCTCAAGGAAAAATTCCCTTTGCTTGGGAATGTTTCCTTAGTTTAGTGAATGAGGTGAAACTTGACTTTCATCAGTTAATCGTAAAAATATACAGTTTTTTTTTCTTGCTTTCAACTAGGCTTAATGGTTAGTACTTCTGCCTTGCAGCACTGGGGTTCCCCATTTCGAATCCCGGTCTAGACACTATCTGTAGGGCTACAAACAACTATTCAGATTAATTGATAATGAGAATAGTTGTTAACTATTACAACTACAATTACAATTTGAAATGGCCAATAGCAGGCTAGCTATTTCCCCAGCGCACTACTGGCTGTACTTATTCAGCTGCTGAATCTTGCCACTGGCAGCTGTCATTCCCGTGCCATGTGCTTACAATACAATTATTTGAAAACATTTTTTCAAAAGGTGGGGAAAAAAAATCATTTTCGGTTTTGGCCTGACAAATTTTGCTGCCATTCATTTCAATGGCACCCTAAATGCGCCTCCCATCCACAGTGTGATCTTCCGCACTGGAACACACGGTACCGCAATGCCATGCATTTCAGTGCTTTGTGGTTGCAAACATTTTTGCATTCAGCTCTATTCTGATGTAAACATTATGTTTGTAACACTCCATTTGTGTATTTTATTTTAAATTAAGGATGGTATTGATTTGTTATTATTATTATTATTATTATACAGGATTTATATAGTGCCAACAGTTTGCGCAGCGCTTTACAATATAAGGAAGACATTACGATCACAATACAATTCAAGACAAGATTTTATCCGATCAAGCGAAAAAATAATCGTACAACCAATCGATTATGAAAATAATCATTTATTGCAGCCTTAAAGGAGAACTATGGGGTCAGTGTTTTTCCCCATAGTTCTCCTTAGGGTAACGGGAGGACACAAACTAGCGTCCTCCCGTTACTCTAAGCTCAGTATACCGCGAGCTACAGCTCGCGGTATACTGAGACGCCGGAGCGGACCCCAACGTAGATGACGGGATCCACCCAGCTGCGTGAGTGACAGCTGGCTCTGCCTATCTAGAGGCAGAGCCAGCTGTACCCGCCCCCTTCCCCATCCGTTCCGCCAGTCAGCGCTGGCAGATCGGAGCGGGGAGAGGGGAATACAGCCCCTCCCCCTGTCATGGCAGAGAGCCGTGACAGGATCGAGAGGCGAGTGAACCCGGTATGTGTTCGCTCACCTCCCGATCTACTGAGCCGACCTGTGACAGTCTCATTGTCACAGGTCGGCTAGAACTATGAGGTGAGTGAAAAGCACTCACCTCATAGTTCTCCTTTAACTAGCTGCATAAAGTTTGCATGACCTTCCTGTGCGTGTGTGGATTTCCTCCAGGTAATCCGCTTCCTCCCACACTCCAAAGAAATGCTGGAAGGTTATTTGGCCCTGTGTGCATGTGAGATAGGGACCTCAGATTGTATGCTCCTTGAGGGCAGGCACTGATGTGAAGGTGCAATGTGTGTAAAGCGCTGCATAAATTGTTAGTGCTATATCAATAACAATAATAATAATCTCTACAAAGTAAATTTTCACCACATTCACTAACAAAAGTGCCTATTTGACTTTAGTAAAACAACCTTTAAGAGTCGGACACCGTTTTGAAAACAGTGAACCTCCAGTGTGGATTATATTTTATCTACACATACTACATAATTAATATTGATAGCATCAAAATTGTTTAAAATGTAAATTATTTTCAGTTTTTATAAAACAAACTAAAACACTATAAGGAGCACTCATAACAGTAATTTTTAAAAGTTCAAACTCATTTTTTAAACTATTGCTTCAACTGCTCAAACACCACTGGCAGTTATATAGTTTGTTCCAACCCATGTCACTGTCACTATGGTCAACGTTGACACATTTACATACAGACCAAGTTGTCCACCAAAAGTGCTTGAGCAGTTGAAGCAAAAGTAAATAAATAAATAAATATTACCCATTTAAATAATGACTGTTGCAAGCACCCCTTGTAGTGTGTGTTTTAGTTTGTTTCATAAAACAGAAAATAATTTATATTCTTAAGAAATTATTTTTATGCTATCAATATTATATACATAGTGGATTATTCATAAGAGTTCACTAATGCGCCTAGATGGCACTGATGAATATAGACAATACCTATAATTACCAGAGCCATCTAGGGGTGCTAGCTGCGTGCGAACGATATGCGCCCTGGGTATACGCTGGGTGGAACTTGTTTAAATTAACCCTATATTATGTGGGAATAAAATATAATCACCTCAACTGCTCTGTTTTCCATTAGTCTACTGACTCAACCCATTGCAACTGCTCAGGCACTATTATAGTTTGTCCCAACCCTTGTCGCTGTCACTTGCTGTGATGGAAAGCTTGGTTGACGTGCAAATATAGAAAAATATAGCCAATTACTAAATAATATCACATGTTGTAATTGCATAATCAATAGTGTTTGAACACTGCAATAATATCTTGGATAATGTTCCATAATTTCCTCCTAATGCAAATACATGGCTGGTTCATTGCTCCCATAAATAAACGATTGCTCCCCTGATAAAAGCAAGCATCTTCACAGATACCTCTCAATGTCCAGTGTAATCACGGGTTTAAACAGATGCAAGTTCATGCATAGCAGCCCACAATGGCCTCTTAGGAGTAACACTTGCCCAATATTGACTTGATTCATATGGAGAGGCATTTACTTTAGTTCAGATCCCTCAAGTATCATTTTTACATTTCTATTCATTTCATGAGAGATGTAAAACAAGACAGTTACTTTTCAGTAGGGTTTCTACCTTCTATCAAGGATCTTTCCACACAGCCAGTAAAAAAGGGTTCTTGTAGCCAATGGTTATTAACTTTTGAGAAACATAATACAGAATAAATGTAAAGCAAATATGTTGCGCTCGGTCTATGTGAACCAACTGCACACTAAAGTGTTAATAAACAAATCTGTGTAAAAATTACAACAATCCGTGTGAAAAAATTGATTCAAGTGGATTATTTACATATGACTAGAAAATACAGAATAAGGCTATTTTATAGCATCCCTATTGAGGACCAATTTGCAGTTCATGCTTCTTATTCTACGAATAAATTTTTTTTCTTGTAGATGTAATCTATGCCGCTGTTTTAGCTTGCCGCTGAATGATTTAAACTGCAATAGCTAGCTTCTCACATGCTGTTTAAAGAACTTCTTTTGTTTTAAGCGGTGGGTAAAAAAAAGTGTAGATTGAGCATAAATATTTGATTCTTTGCTTTTCTTCATGCCACCTGTACAGATGTATGTACAGACAAGAGCATATGTGCTAATTTGATCATTTACTATGTTACCCATAGAACAAAGACATTACAATAGCTGAAATGAAAGCATGGAGTATCTATGTAGAAATTATATTTACAAATAGGAAGTTTCAGTAAAATATAGGTTAGGTGTTTTTATAATTATAGTATGTATGTGTCCTTATCTTTTTTATTATCGCAGTTAAGTACAACTGAGGCCAGATGTGATTAAGGCCTCTTCAGCTCTTAAACATTGCTACATTTCATACAGTATTGATCTAGTATTGGATTGCCTTACCAACAGATATAATCAATCACTGCAGAATAACAAAAGGAGTCAATCATGTAATCGCTGCTTTTCTGTTCCCAGCTCAGGTGCTGCCAGCATCCCTTCTATAATGATCATGATCAGTGAACACAGGCATTAAATAATCATGTCTCCTTTTCCACATAACTCTCATCATACATGTGTTAGAAGAAGACAGAAAGAGGAGATGCTATCATTCTCTGCTTATACTTATTACATAGTAGGTGGAAGAGAAGAATGAGTGAGGGAAGACAAGACAATGACTACCTGCTACCCCTTAAATGATGCTTCTTGAATGTTGGCATCACTAAAGGGTTAAAGGCAAGCTATAATGGTTTTGAATCCATTTTAATTGTTTTTTATTGTGAAATATTATTAGTTGTTAAACTGTTATATGTGTTTTAATATATATATATACCATCTTTGTTTTACACATCAACATTTAATGTATGACAAAGTATTTTCATAGTACTGAGGGTTAGCAAAGGTGTCGGTACAGCATTAGCTGCCTGCATTATATTTCACTTTGTCTGACTTTACCCTTGTACAGAGCTGTCAAATAAGGGACAAGTCACTGCCATGTGTCATTCATTCACTTGTCAGTAAATTGCAGCTTGAGCTATAGAACTCCACAAACATCAAAGCGGCTAAGGAGAGCCAGTAAAGACATGAAAAGGAGCCTCAAGCTCCTTCTGATAATTCAAAAAGAGAACACAAAATATTAATTTCCAACACTTCTATTGCATGAAAATTGTCTGCCTTGCTAGATGTTCTGCTTATTTTCCCGATGATATTGATGCCCTTGTATCACCCACCAAGCAAAGCTTCTGTTTCTTATCAGAGTACATCTCTAAAGTAAGAACCCCGCACAGAATTCTATTTTACATACTCAAAACTAACTAAATTATTGAAGTGTCCTTTGCCTGCTAATTATAAATGTTTCTGGGCATTACACTGAATCAGTGGCTCGCAGACATTGCATTACATACTGTATACTGTACATTCTGTTACAATTCTGGACAGTCTGTGAAAGCTTATCTACTTGGACACTACAACAGTTAATCACTATATTAAGTTTCCTTTTAAAGATGGTTTGTACCTTAAAACCAGGTTTCCTTCCTCTCTTCTTTGGAATTTTTACAGGTGGGATGGATCCAGCTGAACCAGAATAGATGTTATGGACTGTCATTTTCAGAGCATTTGAGTGGAGTGGGGGTCTCCCTCGTTTTCTGCCAGGTATTCTAGGAGATTGCATCTCCAAACTCAGGTCTTTCACAGCGAATAAATAATTATTCATGCACCAAACAAGACCTAAAAAGGAAAGCAGAGGGAACCATTTATCTCATTAACAGCAACATACAAATTAATGTTTGCTCATGAAATTGACACGAAAGACACTTGTTAATAAAAAAATAGAACAAAACACTGCTGCAGGTATAAAGTACCTGCACATATCTGCGGCAACCTTCACAACTTGCTCTTTCGTATATTTTTGGCAAGTGAGGCTGTCCACCATAGTAATGTTTCAATAGGAATGTGGGAGGTAGTGCAAGCTCAGAAAGATCCAGAATTTGGCTGTAAATGAAAGGGTATTGGAGGCTCAGAACCAATTATAAACTCCTCAGGCTACTTATCATGCTGCAGACTTTATGGCCATACTATATAAATATACATCTCAAATAATGCCAATACATGTTTTCTGTGTTTTGTGAATTTGTCATTTTCCATGCGAAAATGGGTAAAGAACAGTCAGTCTTCCTAAAAATCTTATGAGCATTGGTCCCAGCGCAGTGAGCAGCTCCTGCCCTCAATGTATCCCAACAGTGATTCTCAGCTCTCTTTACAGGCTGGCATATGTATTAATTAGTTTTAAGGTAAAACAAAGTAATAATATTTTTTTGTTTTGAAGCCAGAAGACAGGATAGAATCACTGCTAGGTATTTTATGGCTGCCTATGTCCCCACTATGGAGATTTGCCCTCACCTCCTGTCCTGTGTCACAAGAAGCAAGGAAATCTCCTCAAACAGAGGATAAACAGCCATAAAAAACAGACACACTGAGTGGCATTGTGTGCAAGAGACTTTGCCCAGACATAACACACAGCTTTTTACTGATAATTTACAAACAAAAGGCACCGCAGGGAGAAAGATATGTGACTTAAGCAGTGATGTGCCCCAGTCATATCACTTGCCTCTCCTCACTACTTGCCCATTCACAAAATGCCTTGGATTTTTTTTAAAGAATACAAGGCATTCTGTGATCGGAGGAGGAGAGGAGGGGGCGGGAATGTGATATCATTTTTCCTCCTCCAATCACAAAGTTATAAATCCTGGGGAGATGCTGTTCATACAGCACTAGTGCCCATAAATGGGAAACAGACTTATAAATGTAAAACTCAAAAAGTGCATGATGTCTATACAATACTTCTTATGTTGCTGGAACTTGAATCTCTGCATTTATTGTAGCCTAGCACTGTGGAAATGCATGCCTGTGTATTTAGGATAATTTAGACAATTTAAGATTTTCTTTTAACTCAGTCCACTCAAAAGACATGTGCTACAAATAAATGATAATAACCAAGCATCTATTGTATATTTAGATCTATTTTATGTATATTTGCTAATATAGTTTACTGATGAAATAAAGGTAATTAGTTGCAGATACATTTCAGTCTGCATGGCTAGTAAACACTGTATAAAAGAAGACAGCATGTGTAAGTCTTAGCACTTATATAGAGAAAAGGTTTAAATCTGGCCGTGTGATTTTAATTATAGAGCTATATTTTTTGTAACTCCTTGAATCGAAGAGGTTTCACATCCACTTCCCTGCCTTCCATATATCAGTTTCCCATAATGGTAGGCTGTGTATCTTTTGTGACACGTTGGATTATTTTATCCATGCATTCTTGGAATTTATATTTTATACGGAATCTTAAGCAAAAACTTGCCATTAAAGCAAATCTAGTTCCAAGAATTCTAGTAGTAAGCAGGCACAGAACATAATTTTGTACTGAGGTTATCATTCTTCTACCATAAACCTCCTGTATAATTACAATACGTTTGGGGTGACATAGCAGGCATGTTCTTTGCCTCATCTTTGGATGTAGGATACACCTTCGTGTACATGGTCAGTAGATTATCTGGAAATACTCGGGGGACTATTTATAAATCTTCTGCCCAGCCATATGCTGGGCGAATGCCATTCACACAACATTCCTGCCACAGGATGGAGCTGAGGCGCATATGCTCTTCAGCTCCATCTAGTGGCAGGAATGTCATTGAATGGCGTTCACCCAGCCTATGTCTGGGCAGAAGATTTATAAATAGACCCCTTGCTGTGGGGCTCATAGTTTTACTATTACAACACATGGGGTCTACAAAGTTCACCATACTGAACAAATTAGAAGATTTAATTTCTTAAATCAGCTTTCACAAAACTGCAAGAGGGTTTTATGTGGTGGATTGCCATGAGTTACAGCACACTGCCTCAAGTTACTGATTCAGGTCTGCAATTATTCACCTAAGGACCTACAAAAAAGCTTCTGCCGAGTCGTGAACTATGGATGCATGACCTATGAAGCTAATTAAATGATTTTGTCTTGTATTAATTAAGGGTTAGCGGTTTCACAATTTCTATAGATGACTGAGCCCTAAAAGCTGCTATGAGACATGACCCTATTTCTAATTATTGGAAAATCTACCAACTTTATAATAATGACACAAAAGCACTCTGAAGAGGGTGATCAGTCATGAAAATGAGCCATATACTGTGTCTCAGCTGCCTAGTGTGATCTTTAAAAAACCCCATAAAGAACGATTCTATTAGAAGATCAATATCATTCATTATATATTATACACATACATACATATACATATATACACTGAGTGGCCAGATTATTATGACCACCCCATCAGTACTTCGTTGGGCCACGAGATAACTCCACGAGATGACTTAGTTGGGCCGCCTCGTGAGTCCATGAGATGTTGAGAGGTGATGCGAGGAATCTGACACTGCGTTCTGCCCTAACATTGACTAGTCGCTGACGGCCACAATTCGCACGCTCAGACCCAGATTTTCGGCTGACAGTCCAGTCTTTAAACACTTTAACAACAGCTGCTCTTGAAAATCTAACAAATTCTGCTGTTTTGCTGATACTCGCTCCATGGTTTCGAGCGCCAACATCCCATGTTCAAAGGCTGTTAAATCGCTGTTTACCCATATCTTCAGAAAAGAATCACTTCTACTGTCGTGGTAAACAACCTGCTTCCCTATTTATAATGGTCTGGCCCTCTAGCAACTTCAGCGCGAAAATTATAGCTAATTTGCCTACAAACGTCAGGTGGTCATAATAAACTGGCCACTCAGTGTACATACATACACACACACTGCCCATTGGATTTTGGAGAAGATCAATATCTTTAAATATCGTGTCATCTTTTTCAAACAGGATAATCCTCTGATACTGCTAAGAAATAATGGCTCTATAGCACAAAAAGAGACAGTTCCAGGAAACAGAAGTAATGTATGTTCACTCCATAGACAGTGTCATACTGACCATGATGCCCATCAAAGGATTGTCTAATTTCTCTTACCACAATTACAAAGAAAAATATAAAAATATAGGGATGCACGGATACCATTATTTTCCAGACCGAGAACAAGTACCAATACTTATTACCGATACATGACACTAAAAAAAAAGGTAACAGTTTTTCTAAAACAATACAGACTAATGATTTTAGGACAGTGTTTAAGAGCCAGGGCCTGGTCTCAGCTGCAACTTCTGCAACCCTGGTAGTTCTGCCACCGACTCCAAGCTGTAGAAGGACTATAAATCCGAGCAATACATTATACAGCAATGCAGAATACCACCAGCTATAGAAGACTACAAATCCCAGCAATACATTATACATCAATCCAGAATAATACCATCAGCTATAGAGGACTACAAATTTCAGCAATACATTGCACAGCAATCCAGAATAATATGAAGCTACATACCTCTGTGTTGCTCACCAGTGCTGCGCACGTCCTCGCAGGCCCTTCCAGGAATGGTTCGCGAGGGAGGAGAAATGTGGCCGTCACTGTAAACAGCCACAGCGAGGTCCCTAGAAGGCTGCCGCGAGGTCCCCAGCAAGCGTGGGACCTTACAACAGACAAATGTATTAAAAATGTAAAGTGCCAGTATCGCCGCTTAGTATCGGGGCATTTTCATGAGTACTCCAGAAAATGTCCAGTATCGGCTCCAATACCGATACTGGTATCGGTGCATCCCTATAAAAATATATTTTCATTTAAACTAGGTCTCATTTTATTACTTGACTAGAGAAACTCCTTTTATTACATCAAACCACATAAACAGGAGATCGGACAAACTGGACTGAACTGTTTATGGTTTGGATGTAGGTGTAGGTTTCTTATTTTTTATATTTGATATGTGTTCCCATCCCACAATGCAAAACAGAATGATGAAGTAATGTATATAAAAAGTGTGAAGAAGCCCAAATAACATTATCACATTTGTTTCCTAGGTGACAGAGGTGCTAAATTCACAAGATTTATTATTCTAAGTTGCTTGTCAAGAGATGCCAAACTGTGAAATATTTAAATTGAATATGTTGAAATTTATGTAGAGATACCTGAACT
>NW_017306391.1:2077632-2113070 GCF_000935625.1 Nanorana parkeri
TAATAATAACATAGACATGTCAGGTGTAAAATGCTGTGATTTTGGTATACTTACACTTGCAGAGCATTCACTTCTTGCTTTGAAAGAACAAAAGCACTTCAGTTTGCCAAAGCAATGCACACTGGGATTGCCTTGTCATCAGCAAAAAATTGCTGGGAAATCTTATCTGTAATCTCAGGGAAAGGTATTTTATCCCCTGAGATGATGTGCATGGTCACATGTCCTAGTCATATGTCCCAGAAATCCAGGAAGTAAAAGGAGAGCTAGTAATCTGCCCTTAGTAAACATGGCCACCGTCAGAAGACTGGGGAAGATATGAGAAATGAGGTATGCAAAGAATACAAAGCCTGCAATCATCTAGAAGTATGTGTTTGTAGATTGTCATTACTAAACACTTCTAAAGATGAGTTTGTTGTTATTTTGAAGATATGGGTATAGGTCCGCTTTAAGTGGGTGTCTAGTATTCCCATTTGTACATGTGGTGCCACATGCAGCCCTATCTCTAAAGCTCTATTCACATTTATGTTGCAATGTTGGGTGCAATACACTATGCAGTGTTGTTAATGGCACACCAATGCACCTAGCCATTGTTGTGGTGCATTGAATCGCACCACATCGTATGGCAACCTATTACCAAAACAAAGTGCACGCACCTTTAGTGCAATTTAGCTGCAGTAGGCAGCCTATTCAAGTGTATTTTTGATTGGGCCGCCTACTGCAATTTAATTGCAATTATATTCCTCATATGCCAGTCCAATGAGAACGCCAAACAAGAATAAGAGTCGAAAAACATTTAATAACGGAATTAATTAATAAATTAAAGCAAAGAGCAGCCATTGCTTTTTGGGGGTTTAAAGACCTCTTCCTTCTTCAGGGCTGAAACATGATGGGTAGTATTATGGACTCAAAAACTGGCACAAATCACCAGGGATTAAAAGAGAACTATGGGGTAAGTGTTTTTCCCCATAGTTCTCTTAAGGGTCACGGGAGGACATATACTAGTGTCCTCCGGTGACTCAAAGCTCAGTATATTGCGAGCTACAGCTCGCTGTATACTGAGGCCGCCGCAGCCAGGACGGATTCCAACAATACTGTCGAGATTCACCCAGCTGCGTGAATGACAGCTGACTCTGCCTATCTAGAGGCAGAGCCAGCTGTGCCCGCCCCCTCCCTCATCTGTTCCACCAGTCAGCGCTGGAGGATTGGAGCAGGCAGGGACGGTATGTGTTCGCTCACTTCCCAATCTATTGAGCCGACGTGTGACAGTTTCATTGTCACAGGTCGGCTCAAACTATGAGGATGTGTGATTTTCACTCACCTCATAGTTCTCCTTTAATTACTTGCTGTGCAGGGTATAGCCAACATTAGTGAATCAGCAAAGTTTTGCTACTGAGTTTCCTTCACAAAATGTATTTGCCTGAATAACACACAGGTATTTCTATCGGCACATTTATGTGACCTGGGCTGATTGAGTTGGGTGAATATTCACTTCAATAATCCATATCATGTGAAAAACATCTGCATATGGTTGGGTATTCAAAGGCAACAGGAGTATGCATTTCACATGGAACATACTCCCTATGTTTTAGAGCTGAGTAGAAGGGGAGATGTCTGTAGTCCCAAGAAACATACTGTTCTAGGGTGACAAATGCTGTTCGTCTATAGATACAGTGATTGAGCCTTATCATCCAAGGAAAGGAAGTAAGTATGTTGCTGGCAGGATGAAACAAAAAGGAAAAAAAAATCTGAAGGACGAAAACTAAGGCAACCACCATATATTACATTTTTGTTCTGGGGTTAAGATATGCCTCCACATCCTGCTTGGCCTTCACAAGAATCTTAGTTTTGTTCTCATACGAGATGGAATTGTTAGCCGCATGCCCAAATAATCTGGAGGAACTAGTGCAGGACATACTGATGCTGTTCCATAGCAATGATGATAAATAAATAATAGGAAACACAAAGTTAGAAGAAAAAAGAAATGAATAAGTGTGGATACTTAGAACTGTTCAGATCGTTTGCTGGAGTACAGACGGTCTATATCATTAAAATATTTTAATAGGACTGATACGATATTGCTCTTTAACTGTCACTTGAAAAATGAAACAGAGGGGTTCTGCCAAATTACTCCAGCAACTACAACGTCTCAGGTAAAATTCTAAATGTTTAATAAACGTAATGTTCTAACATTTGTAAGGCTGATACGTCTCGTTTGCTTTGCCTTAGCTTGTTTAAAGTAAAACTCTACTTTTGCATTTTTACATTTCTGTAGAACAGATCCAGGAGATTTTTTTAATTAATGGTCCGTGTATGTTGTAAAGTAGCCACCGCTCCAAGCTCTCACCCGTGATGGACTACAATCTCACTTTTATCGTACTCATTTGTATTGTGAGCTGTGACTACTTTACAACACACACAGGGAACATGGGGAAGAAAAGTAGCCACTCTCCAGAAGGAAGGACAGTGTCAGCATGAATTCAGAGATGGTTTGAGGATCTACAGCCGAGTGATACACAAATAAGGTCCAAGTCTTTTTTTAATAGTTTAGGTACATTTTTAAGATTTAACTTTAGTGTCACTTACATTTTAAAATTGAACTTAACAGTATGATTATACTCAATACTATACTGTTCAGTTTTAATTTGTGCCTACAAATAATCACCAGAGTTTTAACAGCACTGAGCAGACGTTCCTTTCAGGCACCCTGGAAATGCCAACCTTGTGCTGTTGTCCCCCTATGCATGAATTGTTCAATAATAATTTCCCAGAATATATGGAATGGATGGGGTCATTTGCATAAACAGCCCATATTCTGAAAAATCACAGTACCTTTAATCAGGCTAACAGCACCTTTTCAGCAAGTACTCCACTTGCTATTAATATTTAAATGAAACAACACTGTACATTGTTGATCCAGAGAGTATGGTGATCAAGAAGGAATCCAATTATTCTTTAAAATGTTTTGTTTTACCTTCTTCAGGATGCATAGCAGGTGTGGCATTCTAAGGATGCAAGGTTTTTAATAATATGCTTGTTTGGTTGATCTTCTTTGTCTCCCAGGAGTCAATCTTCATAGATGTGTCTTTTTTCAACCTATTTCTCCCACTCCCAGCACTTATTTCTCTGCTGTCTGCTTGTGACTCACTATCATGTCACCAAGGGTACATTTTTCTGAAGGGTTGCTTATGTTTCACTTAATGCAAAATTATGAAGTCTGACACTTTCTAAACAGTAAGCCACACCTTTGTTTAAAATAAGCATTAAATAACCTTGACTGCATTAGCTAATGCTGGTTACAATAAATGAGAACCTAGCATATAATTTCCATTTCGAATAGTTGGGATACATTACAATTTTACTGGAAGTAGAAAAATTAAACCTTCTGTAGCAATAACTGGCAAAATGTAATTAAATCTGCTGACCATGAGGACAAATACCCCTGGGCAGTTCTTGTTTTTAAAGATTAGGGCTGGCATAATAATAAGACTTTGTTTCCCCTTTTGTTGTATATATTGAAGTCAATACATTACCTAAACAAAAGAATTACCACATTTAAAAAAAACTTTTATATACATTTTTTACAGTGTTCAGGAACAAACATTATTTGCCATGTGGATATGAAATATTGTCATTTTGTAATATTACCATTCATTAAGTGGAGCTCTAGGCTGCTTTTCAGGTTAATTAGGTTAGTGTTAACTGCTTTGCAGATATACGGCTGATGTTTACAGAGCACAACACATGCTCAAGTTTGCACACAAAGCTAAATAACCCAGGAGGGAATTAACCCCTCTCTTGCTGCTCTGTACTGCAAACTACAGACCGTTTGTTAGGCATAGTCTAAAGGCAAACAGCTGCTGCATTTTATTTACAAAACACAATGCTCTATAAATCATGTGTCATAAGTGCACCCTGTATTAAATATTTATTTGAAAAAGAAACATTTTATATAAATGAAAAAAGTTTTTAAAAAAGAGCAGCAAATGTTTAAATAGCTAGTCCGGCTGTAAGCGGTCAGACCAAGCTACCACTGAGAGCTCCCGTCTCCACTAACTATGGACTCTCCATTTCCGGAGCCAATCAGAGTGGTTCCTAATCATGCAATCAATATGTCAGCTATGACATAATGATCACGTGCAATCCGGGGTTCATTAACAAAATAAACTTTCAGCCTGCAGGTGCCACTGCAATGTGCCTCAGATTAATACTGTAATTGTCAAATACAGGAACACTAGTATTACAAACATTTGCATATAAATACTTGTGATAAAAAAAAAAGATATGTTTGTCTGCTATACCATCTAACTACTAACAACCTCAGAAAAAAAAAAAAAATCTCCTTTTCTGGTGAATTGTGTTATCCAGTAGTCTTGCAAGGAAATTACTTCCAACCTTGTGCAGCAATAACATGTCAACTGTTCAAATAAGAAGGAAGGCTGCTTATTGCCAAAGGCTTCAGTTTTCTAAAGAGTATGATCTATGGCCTGTGGCCACTTAGCATATAACTTTTCCATTTAGTAAATGTATTGCCTTCTCCCTTACTTGTACAGTCCGTATCATCACTACTGATGACCATTTATACATTTAGCACATGTGACAAGCATACTATTGTGTAAGTGGACCGGTGTCATATTCTCGAAACCTAACAATCTGCCAATCTCCTTAGCGTATCATCAAGCAGATTTTATCTGACAAATTACTTTAAAAAAGGAATAGAAAAATTGCATTCTACGTTGTAGTTTTGAGTTACTTCCAGCACGGCTCTAATAAATGTCTTTCTATTTACTTTGTGTTAGTTTTAGCGCTGGTTTGCTGCTAGGACACATTGACAAATGATCTCCCTGAAGTCTTTAAGCAAGCTTGATTACCCAGTGATCAAGAGATGCCTCTGCTGATAAAGGTCTCTGTTTGCTCACGGCTATGTCTGCCACAAAAGTTCCCACAAGTCACAATTCACAATTAATCAACTACAAACTACAAATCATGAAACCTCATGATAGCAACAGAATACATTATGTATGATTTTTATAGGTGAGTACACCAGACTTCATGTTATCACCCTGCAATTACATTCCATTCTGGTGCCTATCGCAAAACGCTATATTTCAAGTTTGAATTTAATAGCAAACAAACCTTTTTTAGTGATCTACTTGGAGAAAAATAGATCTATCGCTTTTACAGTGTTTAGGACAGGTCAGCAGTTGATTATGATACAAACATTTTATGGGCCAATGATTATTTCAGTTAATGGAATTAATTTCACATAGATGACAACTAAGCAATTATTCCGTTAATGACCTTCTGAGAAATTGATAAGAGTATTGAAAAAGATGATCCCATCATGCTGCAATATAACCAATTCTATTAACAGTGGAATTTAGCTTGCTTCATGTTACTGTAGCCTTTTTTTTTTAATTTGCTTAGCATGGCCATTACTTCCGTTCTTAAAGTGCCACCATCAATCAAAAACAGAAGCTGCATACTCATCTTGTTTTCCTGTGTCTAAAAAAAAAAACCATATAGGCCTTAATTAGATAAGCGTTTTACAATCCTTGGTGCTGGGCAATTAATTTGAATGGCACAACAATATACCTTGCCAGCATCCTGTACCATCTGTGTGTTTTAGTGAACCAAAACACACAGATGTGAACCATCTGTGCAGTGTGGTGCATTGAAAAAATAGTGCAGGTGCATTTTTTGTTCATAACATATAGGCCTAATTTAGATATGCATTTTACAATCCTTGGTGCTGGGCAATTAATTTGAATGGCACAACAATATACCTTGCCAGCATCCTGTACCATCTGTGTGTTTTAGTGAACCAAAACACACAGATGTGAACCATCTGTGCGGTGTGGTGCATTGAAAAAATAGTGCAGATGCATTTTTTGTTCATTGAGGTGTGCTGCCAGCCCAACCAAAATGAATATGCTGGATTGATACAGCACACCTCAACGCACAAAAACGCACTGCATTGATGCAACAAATAGGGGTGTATTTATAAAAAATGTGCAGCCCCATTCTTCGTTTGAAACTATGTGTAGAATTTTTCTGTATGAACATTTTTAGTATATTTTCTTTAAAATTTGAACACTTTAGGAAAATACTGCATTATGGCCACTTGATGAAACTGAGGAGCATAGGAAAAGAATAATGTTTTATGCTTTCAGCTCCATCTGGTGGCTATAATGCAGTATTTTCATGATATTACATTTGCATGGAATGAAAAAATACCTATAACGTTTGTTTATGTGCGAATGAGGCAAAACCTAACATGGAGCTTCACAGGACAAATTTGCAAATTCTGCAAATGGTAATACACACCCCATATTGTAAACGTAGCCTTATAAGTGCAACACAAGTAATTTTAGGTTATAAAAAAAATACCCTTCTCTGCTGGGTTTCTCCGCAGCCAGATGTGTTTTCCAGAAACTTCCAGACCTTTTAATTGAAATTTCTTTACAATATGGCAAAATCAATCTGTTTACAGAACCCTCCAGAAAACAAAATATTACCCCCTGCTTGATTGGCTCAATGCTTTCCCCAGAAGTCTGTGCAGTCAAGTTAGGGAGTGTTTATATTTTTTAAAGATTCTTTCTAACTTATGGATAATGGCTAAAATGGTGAAAATTGAGCAGTTTTTTTCTTATTATACCAATGAGATTGTTCAAATGGTGGTAGTAAAGAAAAACTCTTACTCCCACGATAAGTTTGAAATTAGAAACTCCAGAGGTGCCCACACACCTTGCGATAATCGTACGATAATCGCTGGAAATCCAGCGATCGTACGATTATCGCAAGGTGTGTGGAAGGCGTGCGACCGTTTCTACTGTACGGTTGCACGACTTTTATCTTAGGAACATGTTCGAAAACCCGCTGAGAATGGTGCGTTTGTGGGCGGGTTTGTGGCATGTTCGTAAGATAAATGCCGCACGGCCGGTGTGCGCAAGCGCACACTTCACTTTAGCATTGCGGTCATCGGAAGCCCGCCCCTCAGCGGGGCGGGCTTGCGATTATCGCAAGTACGATCTGCCTGTCCAAGATGGTTGCGATGGTTGTAAGCTCTGTGGCCAGCTTAAGACAAATACCAATTTCATTAGAATAGAGAAGAGCTTGCTGTGATGTATACTTGATTTTGCATCAATAATAACAGGATTCATCGCTTGTATCTTGTGGAGTACGGTTATTCTCTGGTTTCCAACTTACTATGGTTTCTCCACACACATTTTTCACATTCCCTGTAGAAATGCCTTTTTTGGCTAGTATTAAAGCTTTGATTTCCTGTTTCACCTGCCTTGGAGCAAAAATCCTTTCAAAGAGGGAAGTCCCTGGTGGTCAGCAGGGTTACCAGAACTATTGTCCCCTTTGAACATTCCAATCTATCTATCTTCTGCAGACTATCCAAAATGTGGGATTTACTTTTACGTGTTTACTTTCAGTGACAACAGTCATTAGGACAAATAGAAAGGGCGAATCTCTCTAATAGGGACAGGCAACAATAAAATCTGACTGGTCTAATTAGGCTGACCATATTTCCTTGAGCCACAAACGGGACATTGGGATGGCAAAAATGGGATGGTTTTAATATTCCGTATTCATGAAAAACTAAGATGTTGAAAAAAGTTTTATGAGAATGTAGTAGATGTGCACAGCATAAAGTATTGGACAAAATTAATTATTATACTGTTTCGGATGTGGCTCCGAATCCAAAACTGCACATTGAAAAAATAAAAATGTACGGTGGCCATATTGACTGCCAGTGCGTCCATACGCCGCCATCTTGGTGGACCCAAGAGGGTGGTGTGTCTTCTTACGTGATGTCAGATGCACCAAGATGGCGGCAACCATACAACGAATTACTATATGCCCGAATATATAGCATAGTAATTTGTATATTCAGGTATATAATAATTCGGATAAACTGCCGAATTGACAGAAATTCATTGATTTGGCAGTTCGTCCGAATCCAAATGCACAGCTCAACAATCAACAATTATTCTTGTTGTATAGGTTCTCTGTGCCCCTATACGCAATTTCCTCCCAGTCAGTGCTGCTGCAGAGGAAGAATGAGTGCCAGCGGAGAAGTCTTAGGGATCTGTGCGCCTCCATAATGAGACTGGCTGGTCGCAGTTGCAGTCGTCTTAACATTTATATCAATGCGGCCAGCCGGTCTCATTAAGGAACTGTCCAAGGTCCTGTAGCACACCTTACTGGAATTCCCATAGGTAGAAGTGTGTGCTCGCAATGACTGCGGATGGCGCCGCATTAAAGCAGAAATAGTTGTGAGGATATGTCACCAGCACTCCAGAATGACAAACGAGTCAATTTTAGTGAATCTCCATTTTTTATTTTTTAAGAGGTCACTCAAAGTAGGGTCAAGCGCTTTCGGGGCCGCGCAGGGTCCCCTTCATCAGGCTTACTTTAGCGCTTTCGGGGCCGTGCAGGGTCCCCTTCATCAGGCTTACTTTAAGCCTGATGAAGGGGACCCTGCACGGCCCCGAAAGTGCTTGATCCTACTTTGAGTGACCTCTTAAAAAATAAAAAATGGAGATTCATTAAAATTGACTGTTAAAAATGTACAGGAATCCTCTATACTGAGTGTTCCAGTTCATTCATAAACTGTGAATATAGTAGGTTTACTATGTACACAATCATGAATGAACAGGAAGTGATGTAGATCCTATTCATTCATAACTGGTACACAAAAACTCCTACTATATGAAGTCATTTGCAAACATTCAGCAATCACTGTTTGTATACCGCTCTCCATCCTGGATCGGCTGTCACAGGAGCGTAAGTCGGCAGTGCGGGGAGGAAAGCTCTGCCAATTTTGACAGCTGACTCCTCCCCCACACCGCCAGCTCGACCTCCTGTGTCAGTTGACAGCTGTCTACGCCGCCACAATGCCACTCTCCATCCTGATCAGTCACAGGCTGAGTGGGGCGGTGCAGGAGGAGAGGTCAGCCTCCTGTGAAATGCTGATGACAACACTCTCCTTTCTGCCCCTCTTGGCTGCCTGAACATTTCTCTCCTCACTGGACGTTGCGCTGTGTCAGAGGGAACACAGAGCAGCACCCAACGGGGAGGAGAGAAACTATGGATGCACCCCAATTCGAACGAAAGATGGCACTTTCGGCTAATATTTCGGTGCATCTCTAGAAAACTGGACACGATTTTAATTTATTTTTAAAGGGAACAACAGGACAGGGGGAAAAAAATTAAGAAATAACGGTACTGTCCCGTTTAAAACGGCACGGTACTGTTCAGCCTACTTCTAATACTTCTCTACTCTATCCAAAACTAAACAAAAAGTTTTGACCAGTTCTGCAACCACTCTGAACAGCAGAAGCCTTGTAAGCAACAGTGGGTTACTAAAAGTATGGAAAAACATAAATTGAATATAAAATGTATTGTATATAATTCTTATAATTATCAAGAGCATCATTATCAATATAAAAGTTTAAAAAAAACCTTTATTGCCAATTGCACAAATTTATTGGGTCCACCACTTTCACATAACAAGATGGCTTAATGTTTTATTATGCAGAGAGCATTCAGCCTTTGTGAAAGTCTATTTCCTTTTAATCCATGGAAATTAAAAAGCATAAATCTCATTGCTAGGTGGATTTTGCTTTTTTTTTTATAACTGCTTTAGGAAAACTATTATATCATTTTTTTTTTTACAAAATAGAGAGCTGTTGGTATAAGCTATTCGTTAGCATGTTAAACAAGGACACAAGGCAAATAATGTTACAATATGAGATGTGTCTGATGGAAACATAATTAGTACAGCTTTATATAACCCTAATCTAGAAGTCCCAGTAAATCAATATGCCAGCTTCCAACTCATGCGGACAAAATCTGTCAAGGAAATTCCTTTCATGGTTAACAATGGTTGTCCCTCCCTTTTTAATCTAAGTACACAATTGCTTATCATGTTTGGTATTCATATTGCTGAAAAGGGAAACGTAAATGGTTTTGGCCAATTATATTTAAATTTGTTTTGAATGTTTGCAAGTCAATAAAATGATGTCTAATGTAACTTTTTGATTATATGTCATTTTAGAAATAAAAATGGACTACAGGGAATTTGATGACACAAAGTGCTTTTCATAGCATTTTGGGCATTCTTATATGACAGCCCATAAGTAGTAGCTCATTTTTGGGCTGTCTCGCTCTAATTAGGGCTCTCAAACAAAATAGAGGTAGGTGGGGGTAGGGGGCTGTCCATCTTATGACCCATTCAGCTGTGTGTGTGCTCCGAATACAGCACAGAGATACAATTTGCACACGCTTTAGAGCATAGGGCTAGCTAGAAATCATATTCATTTGCCTAAAATAATTTTAAAATATATATATTTTTAACCATAGGTACTTAATTTAAATTTTTAAAATATATACATTTCCTTTCAATTATTAACTAAATTGGCAATGTGTTTACAAAGAATTAAGCTTAAAGTGAAGCTCCAGGCAAAACTTTGTTGTTTCTTTTGGATACACTGTTTAAAAGTTTATAACCTCTGTCTGGTTTTGCTGTTATGTCCCTGTTTGTAAGACTTCTTATCACTTCCCCTCCATGTATCATCAGTGGAGGAGGTGAAGGGAAATCTTCCCAATTCACACAGTGATTGTGTGAAAAGTTTTCCATACCACTTATGATTATTTCAGTCCAGCAACTATTGACTGGCCATCAACATAGGAGGGCATTTCTCCAATGATCACTAATGTACAACAACCAAAGTTGAGGGTCCTTCACTGACCTGAAATATATAGTACCATATCACCAACCACCAGTGTAGAGGAGCACCACACTTACCACCAATGTAAAGGGGACCCTTCTCTACTGACCAGCAATATAAGGGGGGGAGGGGGGGCATTTATACTTTGCATGCAACAGGACACTCCACTGACAACCAATGTGATGGCAGCATTTCCATTGACCACCAATGTAAAGGGCTGAATCCCATCTTTTTACATCTGCCCATGAATGAACAAAATAATTTTATTAGGTAGATTGTTCGTTGACCATAAATATAAAAGTAGTGACCACTGGAAGGTCACCACAGAACACCAGTAAGTAGGAGGCACAAAGAGGTGTGCAAAACAGGTCACTCTCCAACAGTGGTGAGGGGGTGCAAAATTTCAAGTGTCGCAGGAATGCCACAAGAAAGGGGGAAGCACCATAGTTTGCTATGAAACCCTCTTTTTTGTACATACATCCCTAGCCAGCCTTTTTCCTAACCACGGTGCACTGCTGGGAATTAGAATTTCCGGTTGTGCATTTCAAAAGAGGATCTTGTTTTGTGTCTGTGTCCCACCATCCACCATCCACTAGATATCTTCCACATGTGCTGTTGGTCTTATCCCACAGTCCCCCTGGATGTTGCTAGGTAACCTGTTGCTGGGAAGCTATCCCAATGTATTTATTATAGATTCACTGCAGAGTCTAGGGACCACAGCTCTCAGAGCAAAGATTGAAAGAAAAAAAAAACCCCCACACAAACCGTCCAACAAAACACACACATGTAAGATACGCTTTGCAGCCATAACTGCAGCATGTAAATCCTGGAAATAACAGTGGGGCTGTTGGAGGTAGTGGTATGTTAGAGGCATAGGAGAAGAGCTGAACAGGGGAAGAACTTTTGGGGTAGAGAAGTCTTATAGGGTGGGGGCTGCAAGGTGGAAAGAGGAGATGTATGGAATGGAGTCTGAGCTAGGGGAGAGGTTCATTAAGGGTGAGACCCTGGAGGCGGAGGAGGTAAACGTTATAAGGGTGATCATGGCCGCCATTAGGAATCATGGGGCCCTGTAAAGTCTACCTGTCACAGCCGCCCAGATCACTTGTAGTTGACATGCTGTGCAGGCATCGCAGGGGGTTTCTCATTGGGGGAAGATGTGTGAGCCCCTTGCTGTCCTTATAAGGGCCTGGGCCCAGTATGGGAGGGCTGGCTGTATCCCCCTATCGGTGGCCCTGAGGGTGATGTAGGCAAAGGGCAGTAGCAGTGGAAAAAAAGAAGAGGGAGTCGTAGGTGGAAGAGAGGAGAAGGGAGGGGGCACTAGAAATGGATAGCAAGATCAGTAGAAGCGGTTGTAGGAAGTGAAGTAGAGGAGTAAGGACAGGTGCTGGAGGCAGATGAAAAAGTGTAGTACAGATGAGGCACTAAAGCCAGAAAAGGTGAGAAGTATATGGGGAAGATGGAAGTCGAGGAGAGCTACAGTATACAAGTAGGCACTTAAAAGGGGAAGAGCATTTTAAAGGAACACAAAGGAGCGCATGTGGGCCAGGTAGGAGTGCAGGATGGGAGTATACTGGTGGTGGAGGAGACTAGTAACATGGGGAAGCTGGATGTGGAGGAATTGATTTGCGGAAATGAGCAAAGTATTACAGGGTGGGGAACTGGAGGCAAATGTGAATAGCATATTGGGGTAATACTGGAGGTGAGTGAAAGAAGCAATGGGAATGAGCAGCATGGGGGTGCTGGATACAGATATTATTTTGTTATTTTATACAGGATTCAAATAGCAAAAACAGTTTATGCAGAGCTTTACAAACTGGCATTACAGTGGCGACATTGGAGGTAAGTAACAGATGCAAAGAGGTATTCAGCACATATTTGGAGTCCATGTCAGTGGAGTCAAAGTTAGCAATAAAAGCAGACAGAAGTTCTAACTATTCCCTGATCTATTCAAAACAAAATAGAAATATTTTGTCTGGGGTCAGATTTTTTATTTGAATTGTATTTTTCCAGTCCACTGTATACACATACTATAGAAATAGATTAATTAGATTTAAAATTAGCGTAGGCAAAATGTTCTCTAGGAGGAGTGTCACATGTAGTCTAGGCTTTAAAATGCTGTTTGGTAAGATGCTGTTTGCTACTTATCTTAGGTACTTTATAGAGATGGATCTTGATTTTCCATTCCATTTTTTGCACATTTTATTCATGTTATGCGTGCAGATTTTAATCACTAAAACTCAGTTTAGATGCAATGCTTTTACCAGTGATTCCACTGAAAATACTTTAGGGCCATTAGCATAAATAGTGAGTGTGAAAGTTTAAAAATCGTGCACCGGTTCCCAGTGGATTTCAAATGTAATAGCTGCTATCATTTTACAATTCAAATGGGTCAGTCATGATGCAGTCATCTTATAATGGTGTGCTTTATAATGATCTATTGATGCCAGTATTTCAAGAAAACGGCTGCATTTGACACTTTGCTGAGTCAGCTAGCACATGTGAATGTCTTTGTTTCATTTGGACACAGTCAGTCTAGGCCTGTGCATTAGTAGCCAATGTAGAATGAATAATTTCCTGGTAATGCAAATGTTGCTTTTTAAACTAACATCTCTAACTTGGTTTATCAAGGTCAGATCAATGAACCATTATTTTTTCTTCACTTACTTGCTGTTGACTTCTATAGGTACTTAGGGAAGTAATTGTGCTGTTTTTTTAGACTAAAGATCAATTGCTACACAAATAATGAGTTTAAGTTAACATAGGCCCAACTGCATGTACTGTTGCACAAGTAGTACAGATGAGCAAAACAATCTACACAGATCATAGTTTGCTGCATATTGGGCCACTTTGCTCAGTTTGGGTACTTGCAGATAATCATTGATATGTACTACCACTATTACCACCATTTGCTAACCATTAACACATGCATTTGTTATGGCATTGGAAGGCCTGCCTAGTCCTCATCATCCCTAGCATGCTCAGTCATCCCCACCACTGGCAGCACCAAATCAGCAGGTGTAAGTGCATAGGCAGTCTCATCATAAGCAGCAGGATGCATTTTATGTGTTGTGGCCTGGGGAGAGGGGTAGGCAAAAGTTGTGGCTGCTGTAAGATGGTGGTTTGTGCAATTCAGCAGAGAGTCTGCTGCCGTACTGCACTAAGCACTAAGTGCTTAGCATCATGCAGGTGACATTTTTCATCAGTATATATTGACCACAGCATCTGTGCGTTTTTTTAAATTGCTTTAACAGGAGGCAGTGTCTGCTGGATTTGTTACTTTGCAGCAAAGCTCAACCTCTTTTTTTTTTCATTCTGTGGGAAATAGTATTGAAGAAGAACTAAACTCTAGAAGCTGTGGCCATAAAAAGGCAAGCAGATGGCAAATACGAGTCACCAGTATTACCTGTGGTCCACCTGCAGCTGATATTTTCTCTATTCCTGACTTACCATGCCATGTTCTGCAGAGTGCCCGTCAAGGCACACTCTACTAGGTCTTTAAGTGCTTCTTGCCTTCAGGCATATGTTTCTCAAACTTGCAAAGCCACCATCTAATCTTCTGTTCATGCATTTTTTGGCCTGCTTTAAGATCTTTCAGTTTTTGCTGAATTATTGCTGATCCTATGTCCCTTACTTAACACACAAAAAAACAGTAATTTGTTGGGAGTTTATTAAGGGACACAGGTTCCACTCTTCTGTGTTTAAGATCTACTCCTAATATTGCTTTTCTACAAAGCTGAAGCATGATGGGAGTGGGAGGGGTATATCTTATTGGCTAACAGCTGTTTTGTTTGCCAGGTGTCCAGTTCCTCCTGAAGGCTACAGTACAACCCAGTTGCCTCTGACCTGCTTCTCATCCCATGTCCCTTAATGAACCCCAAGAAACGGCAAGTACAAAAACCTCTGTTATAGTTTTGGATAGGCAGGAAGCATTAGACATTCTGCCAAGTTTTTACTGTGGTCTGTGTCCCAGCTGGGGAGATTCCGTTCTGTATTTCTTCTGATGACCATTGTCATTGAAACAGAAAGTAAGTGGCAATCCTAAATGTTAGAATTCTAATGAGAGCAAGAAGTACTTCCAATGGGAGCAGATGTTCTAACCAAAACTGATTACAATTCTCCTTACTTTTGGGGGATTTCCTTTCATATCCTGTTGCATGTCCAATGCAGGAAGTGAAGGGAAATGTCCAACAGGACACAAATAGCAAAAAATAACCTAATCCCTGCTCTATCCGAACCAAGAAAAAAAGTGTTTGCAATACATACACGTGTGTTCCTCTAAACAGGGCATGGTGACTTGCAAGCACCGAATTAAAATCTTTTTTTTTTTCCCCATACACATTTTCAACACCATACAAGCACACATTCCAGAATTTAGGCAAGTGCGTTTGAAAGGTATAGCTCCTACAGATTTCTAAGTGTATCGTCATAACAGTCAATAACATTTGACTGTCAGAATTGGGAACTGGGAGGCAGAAAGAAATAGAAAAAATTATGCGTTTGTTACAGGGCACACCATTTAGTAGTGGCCATGTTCTTCAGAGCTGTATCCTAACAGACTTCATTAAATTTTACTGCTTTTTCTAGAAACCGTAATAGCTTTTCCTTCCAGTATAGCTGAGAGTTCTGATTAGAAAGCCCTGAACTACAGAAGCCACCCTAGTTTTTGTGAAAAAAACATTATTGCAATACAAATTGCATGTGTCTGTTTTTACTGGGTACCCTCAGTGACAAAAATAAAAGAAATTTAAGTGTACAGCTTGGTCCTACTAGTCGTAGCCTTTTACTGCTTTTTTCTGTGCCCTTGCATTTTAAAGAAAACGATGACATGATGCCACTGAGCTGCCTTTTTTCATAGGCTACCTCATTTAAATTGTATTTCCTAAGAGTCTTTGCAATACTAGAGCCGTGGTGGGTCAATCGCTTCTTCTAGGTAGCGAGCATTACTTGTTTATTTCTAGCTAACAAATTACAAACCTATGCAAAAAGCAAGCTAACTAATTCACCTCTAAATCTGTAGAGCAAACGGAAAAACAAACACTCAGTGGCCCTCAAGGATTGGAGCAGTGCTTTTTGTTTATAGGTTAGGAACTATCCCAGCAGAAGATGGTTCTGGTAACCAAACCACTGCGGCGAGCTTCTCCCTAGCTATTAACCAACAGAAGATGGGCTCAGAAGTAAAAACATACTGGCAACTGGCACTTGGAGTCAAATGACAGATAGGTAAAGAGGTATAGAGCGTATAGCCTAAGCTCAGTTGAGATCCAGTGAGCTTGTATAAAAGAACCTCATGTTTTGTCTGGTGGTGAAAGAGCTGTAAGAGAGAGGTGTACCAACCTGCATTCACCTGATCTCATCACCCATCTGTGATTACTCAAAATTCTGTTTGGATGTGCCCTTATTTTCCTACAAGTCAGGGCTGTCTTTACTGCAGAGCAAAAGGGGCAACAGCCCTGGGCCCTATAAATTTACAGGCAAGCAAAACAAATGGCAAACGCACTCATCAATTTGTTACCAGCTTTACAGCATGGTGCACATGGAGGGGCTTAATACAGTACAACAGCACTCTCACAAGCCAGCATGCAAAAAAACTTGTCTCACCGCTAAGGTTAAAAACAGAGGTTTAGATACACATCTTCTGCAGAAAATGTGAAAGCCGCGCCAAGGCACCCCCATATAGTGCGGTCCTAACTCTAAACTATGAGAGTCTCCATCTTGGAACACATGTGGCAAAAGATCAAATTGGGTACAGATTTGTCAGGAGGAAGCCCAACCTCCCTTAAAGGCACAGGGACGCACAAGGGACCCCGCACATCACAACGGCAGCTGAGGCCCCCCATGCATCACTGCACCAAATCAATCAAGCAAAACAAATGGCAAACACACTCATCAATTTGTTACCAGGTGACAAGATATCAATTAGAAGTTCAAATGGATATGAGTTGGTCATCATCAGTTCACTAGGTATGAGTTATAACAGCTGACAAGATGTCAGTTAGTAATTCAAATGGATATGAGTTGTACAGCAGCAGTTCAAGAGGCATGAGTTGTAACAGCTCCCAGGATAACAAGTGGCAGCTCAATACAAATGAGGGTAACAGCTCACAGCATATCTAGCAGCAGTTCAATAGGTAGGAGCTGGGAATTAGCAGTTCAATGGTTATGGCCGAAGCCTGGTACTTGCGCTTTGTGCTGACCCCAGGGATGGGGGAGCGTCGGTTCACTGGTGCACTCGTTCTTTGGATCCTCACAAGGGCAGGAGAGGGCTGCTTTGATCAGCGTCCTGCTTCCACAATAGTGGGACGCCGATCAATCAGTGGCCCGCGGCTTTATGGCGGCAGCCCGAGTGAGGGGGCGGAGTCCCGCAGCGCGCCTGTGCAATGATGCCGCCAGACCCTGTCCGAGAGTGGGCGGCGCCGTACGGCGCGCCTGCGCAGTAGCGCGGACGGCGCTCGGACCCGGCCGAGACGGAACACGATTGTTACACCAGCTTTACAGCAAGGTGCACATAGAAGTGCTTAATACAGTACAACAGCAAACAGCAACAGTTCCCAGCACACTCACCAGCCAACATGCAAAAAAAAACTTGTCTCACCGCTAAGGTTAAAAACAGAGTTTTTGTGCATGCTGGCTGGTGAGTGTGCTGGGAAACTTTTTGCTGTTTTACTATAATTTACAGGGGCCCACAGCAGCTGTCCCTTTTGCCTGGAGCGGCAGACAGAAAAAGAGCAACAGCCACCCATTCTACTTCGGTTGGCGGTTTCCAGCCAGTGACTTGACTGTGCCTGTCTGTGTGACTCCTAATGTGGAGTGATCTGCTCCCCGATGCCTGTAACATAGATCCGGCAGGCACCGAGGAAAAGGAGGCAGAGGGCATATCCAGGCACAGCACAAGAACAGGTAGAATCTGTAAAATCTATCTGGGGTGTGGGGGTGGGTGATGGAGGTGGGAGGATTGGGGGGGCGGCCATCAGCAGACTCTTGCCCAGGGCCACATTAACATTAAAAGATGGCCCTGCTACAAGTAAATTAGAGCACACAACTAAGATTGATTAAAATCTGTTAAACTGTAAGCAATGCAAATTACTGCATTTGCATGGTTCAGCTCAGTTAGTGCAGTCACTGGCTAGAGAATTAAGGAAGTGATGTTTCTGATTTAGCATCATAAATATTCCAAAAATATTATATAGTGTAAGAAATTAGTACAGGTATGTTTGCTTTAGCTCACCTTTAAAGCAAATCTGTTCCCCAGTGTTAACCTAAAGGTACTGTATGGTAACAGTTCTACTGGTATGGATAAATAAAAAGTAATATAATAGAAGAAATATGTTTCTTTACTGAAGGCTAATCTAGGCTCCCTCTAGTACTTGTCTCATGAATAAAAGTCTACCTATTCTCTACTAAAGAGAAGAACCAGTCAATGTTAATGCTGATCGTCCTAATTAGAAGAGATCATGTGACCAGATGCCTAGGCTTTTAGTCAAGTGACAGCTTTGAAGAAGCCTGGTTGAACATTTCTCCTGGGAAAAATATTTTCAGCTTTTATAACTTATCTATCCATTTCAGCAAGACTTAACAATACATGAAGTTAAAATTTGAGCTTAGATCTATGTTAAGCTAAAATGCAATCGGAAGAAGGTAAACAACTTGTTAATGCCCCTCTGTCTGGCAAGGCATTTATGACATTAGAAAATCAATATGCATTACTGGGCTAAAATCCATAGTTAATACCTTTCTCTCATTCAGTTTAAAATGATTTTTTCCATTAACGGTATACAGCAACCATTATCGTCTGTTGACTTACAATATAACAAAGTATTAAAATGAAAATCTTGTTCCACCAGTGTGACTTAAATATGTTGCCACAGTTTAATTGCAAGGGCATTGGTACAGGTGTCAGAC
The DNA here is from genome assembly GCF_000935625.1 of Nanorana parkeri. Lineage (NCBI taxonomy): Eukaryota > Metazoa > Chordata > Amphibia > Anura > Dicroglossidae > Nanorana > Nanorana parkeri. Next base: position 2,096,271 of record NW_017306391.1, read on the forward strand.
CGAGTTCAGAGATGAATAATGCAACCAACAGATTAAGTGGAGGAAAATCTTCTCTATGTTCCACTTTCTTAATTTTTTACAATTTTAAATCATTTTTGTTTTAACACTTAACACTCAAATATGAAACATATAGTCAAATAAAATCTTAAAACATTCTTAGCTGCTAATGATGATGGTACAACTATTGTGAATTTTTGTATCAAAATAATAAAACAGCCTTCTACTCCCTCAGCCCAAACCGTTCTTCCCAAGGATACAACATTTGTAATTGTAACCTTTGCAGAAAATGGTTTCAACGTTATAGTCGTTTTCTGTTATAATATGTTTAATTTGGGGTTAAGCTTTTGGCTCCATAATAATACTGAAGTGTAAGTGGAGGGAATCCGTTAAATACATGTATTGTCTTCTTTAAACACAAAAGTATTTGTGAACTGTCTCATCTGCCAAAAAAAAGTAAATCTGTTTTCCTCTATCAAACACTATATAAAAGTTTTGACCATTTCATTTTCTTACTACAATTAAGGTAATATAGCATTGCCAATAATGTGATTGGTCGGTGAAGGGACAGCAGCACTGATGGGGTCAGATATGTTCTCTCTCCTCCAATCAGCTGGCTTCATTTGTTAGATTCACCACATTTCAGTTCAGTACATTTCTCTCCAAGCCTGAAAGCTGAAGAACTAATTTTGACAAGCCATGTTCTGCCTCCGTCATGAAGAAATAGGCTTACCTACCTGTAATATCAAAAACGGCCAAAAGATGGAGGTGAAGAGAAAACATCTCTATTTACAGCAGCTTCAAGGTGGTTTACATTAAATAAAAACTTCCAACATCCCTCTGCCCAAAGAGAAGGAAATAAGTGCATTTTTGGAGTTCAGACTCCCTTTTAGAACTGAGGAAAGAGGAATCCACTGCCATTCGCAGCCAGCACGTGTCTGGAGTAAAGAGCCCAAATACCTCTTAGGCAGCATCACTGGTATGGATGGACTGGTTTCTTTCTATAGTTGTAAGCCGATACTATATTTACATGTTTCATATATTACATGTTTCATATATTGATTTTATGTTTCTATGTTCTTTCACCAGTTTCCCCCCACCCTGTTTTGTCAATAAAGCATCAAGATTTCACTTAGTCTGGCTTATTGCAGAATAGTAGTGTTTAGCTGCATGCCAAGCTATACACAGGCCACAGGGTACATGTAGCAGGGACAGAACAAGCTGACTAAAAAAGAACATTCCATGACCAAGCTATGTACATAGAACTGCAGATTTCTGTAGGCTCCTTTAAAAAATACTAACTAAAGCCTTGTCAAGATTATTGCTTTAGCAAGCATTACTGAAAGGGCAGGATTACTGACATGTTTGTTTCACTGATATTCATTTGATGAAAGATAAACATTCCTAATGGTTGTTTAAAGTATTTTTTAAACGCTGGTATTTTTCACCGAGATGTAAAAACAAAACAATTTCTGCATTAGTCAATCTAGCATACACATACAGTTTATCACTGGACAGCTGCTACATTGTTAGGGAAAACTACACCACTTACAACTAGGGACATTTAGAGAAAAGGGTTCCTGCCAATAAACACAGAGAAATAAATGACCCGTGCGTTTTTTAAACAGCGTTTATACAAAATTTGTTCTGCTCACATCTAAACATTAAAGTTCTGGGAGAGTGAAATTGTTTTTTTTTTTATTGTAGTTAAATAGCACACTGACATAGCATCTAGATTCTAGCTGAAACCATTAGTTGATATGGACAATATTGTTTGAATATCTTTTACACTATATTTTTATGAATCAGATTTAGTGTCATTTTAAAAGTATCATGGTATATTGTGTGCGTTTCTGTCTTCAATTGATCTGAATGCTTCAGTAGACATATGATAGCAATGCTATACCCTTCAGCGGCACAGAGGACCTGTACTGTCCTACATAATATATAAAGGCCTGGACAAATCTTCCCAAAATAAAGGTGCCAGCAACAGAGTGGCTTTCATTTGTGGTATGCAGTGCAATATATACAGTTCTGTTTTTCCCATGCACATTCCTACACCATCAGCTATATAGAAACCATATACAGTGGGGCAAAAAAGTATTTAGTCAGCCACCAATTGTGCAAGTTCTCCCACTTAAAAAGATGAGAGAGGCCTGTAATTGGCATCATAGGTAGATCTCAACTATGAGAGACAAAATGAGAAAACAAATCCAGACAAATCGCATTGGCTATGTATAGGCTTCTTCTACTCTATATCCCAGCAAATGGGGCCAGATTAATACCTTCAGGTTTTATCAGGTCAACTGTCTTGCACCATTGCCCCCGTTCTATCCTTGTTGATTGGCTACCAAAAGGATAAAAGCGTGAGGACTGTTATTGCTGACTTAACTTACAGAACAAATCCGGTTAAAATTTTTCTTAACCCTTGCAGTGAGGCTACCCCCGCACTGCAAGGGTTAGGTGCTTGTTTTTGCCTAGGGTCAAAATTAACAAAATTATACTCCCCTGATCCTCCAAGTCCGCCGGCTGTAACAGCGCTTCCTCCAGCCTGTCTCTTCCTCTGCTGCAGTAATGGCATGTCCCTTGGTGTCCTCTTGTCCTATACACTGTGCGTAGAACCGGATGACTCAGGGACCTGAGACTGCTGCAGCGGAGGGGAAGTGAGCCTTTAGGGACCAGTCTAAGAGCGGGCTGGCTCGGAGGATTGGGTGAGTACAACTTTTTTTTATTTTTGATCCTAGGCAAAAATGAACACTTAACCCTTGTAGTGTGGGGGTAGCCTCACTGCAAGGGTTAATAAACATTTTACACAAAGTTCTGCTTTAAAAGATGCAGACTGTAGGGCTATAATTCTGATACTTGCTTCACCCATTACTGAGTCAGTCATAGGGGAAGCATACTAAATGAGAGTTCAGACTTTTTTAGACTCTAATGACTGCAAGCAACTTCTGCACTCCAGCTGTTTTGGAAGTCCTACGAGTCATTGCAATACTCTCACAGTCACAGGTATGTCTCCTAGCAGAGGTATTATGGGATTTGTAGTTTAGGCAACCATGGAGTGCTAAGGTTGCCACCCCTGCACTAGACAGATAAACCAAAACTAAGTTAGAAACCCTGGAGCCTACATGTTTAAAAGCCAGGTATGTGGTGGAAGCACCCATAATTCTACCCCCACAAGTTCAGCTGAAAGCTCATAGGTGCAGAGAGGCTGAAATACAATTTCCCCATATTGCAGCAGTACACCTAGAACTGAATGCCAAAATGTGAAAGGCATACGGTCACTCTATTCTGCTGGTGTATTGTTTCCAAGTATAAGAAGCTAGTGGCGTATGTGTGGGTAGAGGTGTAACATCTTGCTGCCCTAGACCTAAGCCCACGTTCGTTAAAGGAGAACTATGAGGTGAGTGCTTTTCACTCACCTCATAGTTCTGGCCGACCTGTGACAATGAGACTGTCACAGGTCGGCTCAGTAGATCGGGAAGTGAGCGAACACATACAATTTATGGTGGAAAATAAGTATTTGGTCAATATCAAAAGGTCATCTCAATACTTTGTTATATATCCTTTGTTGGCAATGACAGAGGTCAAATGTGTCCGGTACGTCTTCACAAGGTTGGCACACACTTTTGCTGGTATGTTGGCCCATTCCTCCATGCAGATCTCCTCTAGAGCAGTGATGTTTTGTATGTGTTCGCTCACTTCTTGATCCTGTCGCGGCTGCCTACCGTGACAGGGGAGGGGGTGGATTACCCGCTCTGATCCTCCAGCGCTGACTGGCGGAACGGACGGGGAAGGGGCGGGTACAGCTGGCTCTGCCTCTAGATAGGCAGAGCCAGCTGTCATTCACGCAGCTGGGCGGATCCAGACATAATTGTCGGGATCCGCTTCAGCGCCTCAGTATACCGCGAGCTGTAGCTCACGGTATACTGCGGCGTATCAGTATATAGGGAGCTGTAGCTCGCGGTATACTGAGCTTAGGGTGACGGGAGGATACAAATTTGTGTCCTCCCGTTACCCTAATGAGAACTATGGGGAAAAGCCCTAACCCCATAGTTCTCTTTTAAGCATTAATATGGCCCTGCCACCAACAATATATTGTGTTCCTTCTCTGGCTTCACCCCTGCAACCATACTCCCTGGCTGGGAATATGGTAAATACTTCCTGGAAGTGTTCACTGGTCACCCATCTGACAAGTAGGTCTGTGGAGGAAAGCTATGTGACTAACTGCAAAAGTTAATGTGTTACTAAATTAAATAAGTGCAAATGTTACTACTTCAGTGAAAGGAAAAAGAAGAAAATACATATGCTGTAATTAATACACATCATTTTACCAGCAGCTTGCAGGTGGCAGTACATTTAATGTGCTTATTTATCAGTTTCCCATCCTCAGCTGAATAAAAAAAATGCTGATAAAATCTGTAAAACAGTTTGATTTATTGCACAAGGCTGTAAGTAAATTATATTTAGAAAATACAGTATATACACGTAGTTATAAATTATTGTAGCCTACTTGAACTCAGTGAATGCTCAATAGATTATAGTAGGAAGCCACCAAAGTCCATTTTACATAATGAAAGAAGAGCTGTTCATTATATTTGTCATTTGTTCATAAAACAGCCAGAAACACATTATGTACTTCAATTATCTATATTGTAAAAGTAAGAAGTAAAGCACTGTGGGCCTATTTTTGTGAAGGCAAAGAGCAAGCTACCGTAATCCTCAGTGACAAATCAAAAATTAGCTTTTCTTGGACTGCCTACACTAACACTGGTTTATACTGAAATCTGATTGGTTGATGTGGATTCCTTGAAATTCTTAAAATAATTCCTCTTTACCCCATTTAACTAAAAAACAAAACAAAAACAAATCTATGCCAATAGGACATGAAAATGAATTTAGGAAACTGTACACAACCTTTCAGAAGCATATATGTTCAGAAGAAGAACATATGGCATTGTAAACCATTTGTGAAGATGTGCACTGTTTAATTTAACTGATACAAATTGCAGAAACCATTTTGACAACATGTCATGCTTAGTATTTGTCAGTTTAATGCTAGCAGCTATGGCCATTGATGTGCCAGTATTAATGTCACATATCAAACCATGTTTGGAGATCTGGAAACCACCATGAATGGTAAGACCATGAGGGCTGTGCAACTACCATCAGTCTTTTTATTGCAGCAGTCACAATCAAGAAGTATTACCAAAACAGAGACAATGATTTTTGCTGACCTCATTATTACACACTGAGGCTGGTACTCCATTATGCTATTGGCACCTTTAATCCCAGGCTAGCTGTGCCATGTAGTACTCTAATGCAACACTAATATTATTACCGGTAAATGCTGAGACTGGTACTGTATTATGCTATGGCCACTTATAATCCCAGGCCAGCTTTGCCATATAGAATTCTAATTTCACACTAATATGAAATTCGGAGGCTGGTACTATATTATGATATTGCCCATTTTCAATCCCATGTTGAATATGGCCTTTTTTAATGGCAAACCAGCTCTGCCATATAGTATGTTTCCAACATTAATATTCTTTAGTATGCTGATGTCAACAGATAATAATGCCACGTTTCACTACTAGTAAGCTAAGCTACTCTTCTGACTGACAAAGTATCAGTGGCAACAATAACATGAAAACATCACAATAATATACTGCAATACACTAACAAAAGATTTGCTCTAAAGTTGTAGAAGAAAAAAATACTTTTATTGTGGAAATATTTTATTACTGGAGAAGAATGTCTCCAAAGACATAGAAAAGAACGGCCAACTGGCAAAGTGAAAATACTTTCAGTAACTGTTTTTTCTAAAAGTCAAGACTGCCTTATTCAGCAGCAAGTTCTTGTGAACTGCAAAGTTTCTGTAATGGGAAAAGTAACATTTATATCCAAATTTTGTATCAAGATTTGTACATATAACAATAAACAAAAGTACGACTGAATGCAAAACAGGAATACAGGTAAAATGATGCTGTGTGGACCCTTGAAGAATTATCTGCATAAATAGCCATATCTATACAACTCAGGAAGTTTAAAGAACTCTAGGCACACATTTTCTTAACCCTTGCAGTATCATTGGTAAAAATTTACTCTCTGCAGTGATGGTATATCCCTCAGCATCCTCATGTCCTATACATGTATAGGACATGATGACTAAAGGGGGAAAGAGGCTGGAATGACGGTCTAAGACCCAGCAAGCAGAGTGAAAGGTTCTATTACCGGTAAATAAACAACTGCCCACTGATGCTTCCCTGCAATACCCCATCACTCCATTCCCCCATCAAAGAGTTTTCAAGGACAGTGTTCAGGTCTGGAGAAAGGCCGATTAGGCACCAAGAGTTCATCTTGAAAAAAAGGGAAGGAGGTCACCTGTTCCCCCATGCCCTAAATGCCCTCAAAGAGCAAAGTAATAGATTCTCTATAAGTTGAATTAGAAAATTTGTTGATGCTCAGTCTACAAAAGGCAATATATTAATCAGGATTATAAGGAAATCTATCCAAAATGTGAAGGGACTGCTTTTCTGCCTTGGAATAATTGTCAGTTTACAATCACAAACAGACCAACGAATTTAAAGTTGTATCAGGGAATTTCCTAGTAACATGTAGTGTGTCTATATGCAATCTAAAAACCAAAAGACATTTTCATGGAAAATGAGAATGATCTAAAACACAGATGTGCAGACACAGATCAATCACAGAGGGGCACAGTAAGGTAATGAGATATAATTTGAAGTAACCCTTCAAGCAAAACATCCCAAAATATACAAGTCAACAGTACTGTATAGTGGAATGGACCAAAATACTATCAAACTGCTGTATGGGTCCAGTCATCTACATAGGTTATTGCCAATGAAGCAGGTTGAACTTCTAAATTTAGGGGTTGACACTTTTTCCATTAGTTTTGTTGATTTCTAAATTGTTAGTTCCGTGAAAATAAAGCAATGGAAAATTTTGGAAATTATGGCCTAAATACAAGATTTTTATTTAAATCAGACTGTGGGGGAGAACATGTAGTAATAGAAATAATATTAACTATTAGTGCCTCTCTTTATAAGAAAAAGCCAAGACACAACAGGTGTAGTTGTTCAACTTTATCTGTCATCTTACTTACAGGGTGACAGGACCTAAAAGTAAAAACAATACACCATTACTTAACAATTTAGCAAACCGTCGTTAAGTCAAAGTTAAGGAACAACGCAATCATTTTTAAAAAAAAAACAAACAATGCAGATTGGTCAAGTGGTCTTTCCAACTGTGGAAAATTTAGCAGGATGTGGGCAATGTGTTTAGGCAGAGCACTAATTCGCTCTATCTGCATGAATGTCAGTGCCCAATATCCTACAGCACATACTGCATAAACACTGGCTTTGGATTTGTCATGTGACTGTAAAAAGTTTGAGTTATCTATAATTTTGTCTATAGCTGCCAGTCTCAACTAGGGTGCCCTAACACACTGGGGTGCCTTCTGGCTTTTTTAGGGGGTACCTCAACATTTTGTGATAGTAGGACTCCGATGTGAAGGGGGCTTCTGATGTGAAGGGGGAACTCTGATGTAAAAGGAGGGCTCTGATATAAATGGGGGACTCTGATGTAAAGGGGGTTTCAAATATGAAACGGGGCTTCTAATATTAACAGAGTTCCTGATGTTAAAGAGGGGCTCTTCAATGTAAAGAGTGGAACCACACCTTTTGTGTATTTTTACGTTTGGTCCCCCCTAAAATCTGTTACATTTTAGCTTGAGAAATGCTGGTCTATACTACCCTTGCTATCCTTTTCTTGCTTCTCTGCAATCTGGCTGACCAACAGAAGGCAACTTATATACAGTGTGCAGAGAGATACATTTTTATATATAACAGTCAAATTTAAAGGAAATGTAATCTCTTGCAGTGACTCTCCCCTATAGTTGAATTGCTCCATTATTTTCTTTACAAATATATTAGAAATTTTCAAAATGTATCCCATGCACATTTAAACATGTGCTTCCGGTATGAGCACCAGTGCTTGAGCTGTGGGTGCACGTCATGTTTCTCACTCATGACTTGGCCTAGAAGACTACATTTCCCAGTGAGCATAGCTAATCTGCAGAAGTACACATGCTTGAAAAGCAGGTGTGACACTTTCGATGGACAATTCTCATTTCCCAACTCTCACAAATTGCAATGCGAAGGATCTTTGAGTGAGATGGAGGCTGTGCCAAGAAATGTGCTGGGTAAATGCAGGGGTTAGGCCAGTTAGACATGCGTCAGCACACTATATTGTAGTTTCCAGCAAGAACAAGCACCCCTGGGTGACCATGTACCTGAAAATGGGCTGGTGTCACCAGCAGAGAGGAAGCATTGATGGGGTTATAACTCGGGAAGCTGAGCAGAAAACATCCATTCCAAGGGAAACAGAACAGTAAAAACCACAAGGTAGACTATACTATACTATACTATACTAAAGGAGGGTAAAAAAACAGAAAGATACACTTCAAGCTATTAGAGGGATATAGTGACAAAAACAATGGCAAGAAAAGATCATATTCTGTGGGGATTGAGGCTATGTTCACACCATGTCTGGACCAGATCTGCAAACGCAGTGCATTTTTGCTGCAATTGTTTTTTTTTTTTAGCTTAAAACAGGCTTTCAGGTGCAGTCCAGTGCATTTGCAAGCATTTGTATGCATTTCTGATGCGTTTCCAGTGCATTCCAGACCAGAGAAAATGAGACGAGCAGTATAATTTTTTTGTCTGTAATGGAACGGACTGCGCTGGTGTTAACAGAACCCAGAAATACCATAGGGATACACTGGGTTGCTTTTTTGGTCCGGGAACAAACTGTTCTGGTCTAGACATGGTCCGGACATGTTGTGAACAAGCCCACACCAGAGATGGGCCGACTCATTATGTTGTGGGGCGGGAGGGGGCGTGGTGGTCCATTGAAGTGAATGGCACCATAGCCACTCCCTCCGCTTCCTATGTGATTGGCAGTACGGGAAAGCAAGGCACATCAATGTCTGTGATCCGGTCACAAAAAATGCTGCAAGCACAATTTTTTCTGACCTGATAAGAACGCAGGCATTGATGTCCCGCACGATCCCGTGCGGTCGATCGCATTGTGGCCGGAGGGCGTGGCTACGGTGTCATTTACTTCAATGGACCGCCACGCCCCCTCCTGCCCCACAACATAGTGAGCCGGCCGCAATGCAAAATCGGGCCAGAACGAACTGTGTCTGGTGTGAACGGGCCCTTAGGCTCAAGGTTGAGGCAAACTTCCACTCTCTTAAACAAAACACAAGCTCTTTATTCCATACACATGTAACATAAAAGTTTTAAGGCACCCAGCCATAAAGAAAAGGTTGCGAATAAATAAAGTTCTGCTCAAGCGGGCCTTACTTAGTCCTTGTAGAAGTTTCTTGTCACAGGTAAGTTTCCTCTCTGGCAACAACCACAGTCTAGTAATTGATTCCTGTCCTCCTGGCAGGCTTAAACCAGCAAACCTTCATTGGCACACAGCACACTGTTTCTCCTTAGGCCTCATTCACACAGTTAAAGGAGAACTTTGGGGTTGAGGCTTTTCCCCATAGTTCTCCTTAGGGTAACGGGAGGACACAAACTAGCGTCCTCCCGCCACCCTCAGCTCAGTTTCCCGCAAGCTACAGCTCGCGGTATACTGAGACGCCACAGTATACCGCAAGCTACAGCTCGCGGTATACTGAGACGCCGAAAGCTGAAGCGGATCCCGACAATTATGTCTGGATCCGCCCAGCTGCGTGAGTGACAGCTGGCTCTGCCCATCTAGAGGCAGAGCCAGCTGTACCCGCCCCCCCCCTCGTCCGATCCGCCAGTCAGCGCTGGTGGATCGGAGCTGGGAGGGGGGAAACCAGCCCCTGCCCTGTCACTGCAAAGAGCCGTGACAGGATCGAGAGGTGAGCGAACGCCGGTATGTGTTCGCTCACCTCCCGATCTACTGAGCCTACCTGTGACAGTCTCATTGTCACAGGTCATACAAGAGACAGGAGAGTTACAATACAATGCAAGATAGGAGGGTTAGGGGGTCCTGCTCGTGATAACGTACAATCCAAAAAATATGACAAGATTTTTTTTCTGTATAAATATGTAAGAGAGATTTATCACTATTAGATAACTTAAATATCTACAATTGTTGTAACATGCATGCAACAAAGATACGAGATTTGCAGTATATCGTAAAATGGTCAGGAAAGAGTCTGTCTTTCCCCCAACCTATAAAGATTTCTTCTAAGAGCTGTAGATCATTATGCTGCACTGCAGTGTTGGTAAGCAGAGCTAATACACACATGATAGATTTTCATTCATTCAAGAACCACAGCAAGTGACAAATATAATCAGGATCTTAGCTATTGAAAGCTCCTTGGCCCATATTGTATAGCAGCATGCCATATACCACAGATTCTCAAGCATTGTCAAGAATTATAAGCATTTGTTGTGCAAAGCAGAGGACTACTTGTGATTACAATAGTAGACAGTGATGACCCTTGAGATCATTGTTCTTGACTGCTTCTCTTCCTATACATCATTCACTTATAAGAATTGATACATATGCAAGGACATATTTCATTCTTTAGCAATATGTTTTTTATTTATCGAATCAAGTTCAATTTACTGTATAAAATAACCTTATCATGAAATGCTTACTATGGCAACTGTTTTTCTACTGAAAAGAAACACATCCTTTCTTATTTAGTAGTGCAAAAAGAGAAGTGATAATGTGTAAAGTGCAGGAAGCAAAGAATACAAACCAATCCGATTTCAGTTAATTTTACCAGCCAGGGTGTAATGGAGCCAATGCACATTGGAGTAATGTATAGATATTGCTTTCTGGGGACAGGACGAGAAGGGGTGGAATATGCTCACTCCTAATGTTTCCTTTCCTCTCTTCTCCCCTATAGCACAGTAAAATCCACCTACCATCTTATGACTAGTAGTTGTCCAAACAAACTACTAATCTTCTGCTGATTCTTTCCATGGCCCATTCTTTCCAACTCAATAGCTGCCCCACAAAGCATTTAGTTCTAACTGTAAGGAGGCATAGGAAGAAATAGATAAATTACTTAGCTGTCCACTGCTGTTCAGAAGGTATCAGGACAGCAGGTGGCTTTTACTTGACATACTACAGGGGAGAAGCTCTGGGGGTTAGGGCAGAGGTTTCACTACTAAAAAAAATGTTAAATATACATCTGCTTTTCACTTCAACTACAACCATTAGGGCTATGAAGTGAAATTACAAGTTAGAACAATTTGCCAGTTTATAAAATCTTTAGGTGGCAGGGTATGCTACAAATTACAGTTGCACAAAGGCTATAAATCCATTCCACTGGCATAAAAAAAACCAGTATAATTGAAAAAGCAAACATGAACAAGAATCATGAGATGCCAGGAAGAAAGAAAAAGGGTTCAAGAACTATTATTTGCTTAAAGTGGACCTTTACCCCTTTGACTAATAATCACATCAGTATACAGCTCTGCATGCTGATTTAAAATCATCTTACATTCATTAAACAAACATATTTTTATTTTATTTACAATTACTGTTTTTCCACTTCCTGGTCCACTTTGGCACAAATGATGTAATCGTGCCAAGCATTGCATCCTGGGAAGGTTACATCAGCAGTGATTGCTGGGAAATCTCATCTGTAATCTCATGAGATCTCAGGGAAAGACATTTTCCTCCCCTGAGATGGTGTGCATGGTAACATATCCTAGTCACATGTGCCAGAGTTCCAGGAAGTAAAGGGAGATCTAATAACCTGCCCTTAATTAAAATGGCCACTGAGAGAAGACTGGGAAGGAAGAGAAAAATAAGGTATGTAAAGATTAAAAAGCCTGCAATTTTCTAAATGTGTTTGTAGATTGCCATTACTAAACATGTCTAAAGGTGTGTTTATTGTTATTTTAAAGATATGGGTAAAGTTCCTATTTAACCCCTTTGCTGCTATCACTGTTTTTCTGTTTTTTGCACACGTTAAAATGCAAGTTTTAAGCCAGAATAGTTAAAACCCCCAGAATTCTATATTGCCTAAATGCAAAGACCCTGTAGAATAAATGGCAGCAGTTGCACATTTTTATGTTGTATGATATTATCGCAATTGTTTATCAAACGCAAATGTGAAGTAAAAATACACAAGTTCATTTTAGTGCACATAAAGGGTAAAGTTCCTCTTTAATGAAGCCATAATGGGAAACACCTAAACTGTATCTTAATATCAGGACCTCAACCACATCTCAAATGTCACTACCTGAAGAAGGAAGAAACTGACAAGACATTCATCTACAGTAAATAACACCTTGAGCCTGAGGGGTTTGAGCCTAGCTAGCCTGAACTAAGCATTACCATCTTCCATAGGTGACAATATTGAGTGCATCCATGCTCTGAGTATTGGTTATGCAGAACAGGGAGGGATATGACATCTGCGAATGAGGTCGGTTTGTGAGCCAGGTTGCACCGATATTTGGAACAAATCAGGGCAATTTAAAGATGGGATGTTGTTGGCTAGAGATTAATGAGCACCCTAAAACTACCTAACAACATCTACAGGCACTCAGTGGTTGGTGCATAATCAGGTTGTGCAAAGATCTTTCTAGTCAAAGAATGTAATACAAACATATATTGTTGCATCAGTGGAGGTACATTTATGCGTGTATGGAGATGGAGCATTCTACCAATATAACCAAGACACCACCTCCTCTTGGATAAGTGATCAGCCAGAGAAAACTGCAACTAGGCCTATCAACTTTCCTCCCAGGAAGGTGCAGGCAGAGATTGTCTGCAATGTGTACCTTAGACCAAGCCTTTTTAAACTTTCTCCACTCTTGACCCCTTTTTTGCAGAGGAAATTTTTAAGGGACCCCAGCGTCGGTGTCTCCCCCATCCCCTAGCGTAAGGTCGGTCGGTGTCTCTCATTTTAAGAAGCACTGCCTTAGACAATCCAAATAAGCATATTGATAGACGTCCTATATTGATAGTCAGTTTTCCTGTACATTATCCACTTCATGCCAAGCACTGAGATACTCAGCGGGAGATACGCTCGCAATGATGTGATTGGGTGGGAGGGGTCTGTTTTTACACTCATTTGTATGTCTATTTAAAGGTGATTGTGTTCCGAGACTGTCATTCTGAGCCTGATGAAGGGGTACCCTTGAGGCCGCGAAAACGCTTGTAACTGAATGGCAATGTGTCATTAAATGGACTTTTGCTGAATTACTCATTGGTGTGCTGGTGGCATTTTTTGCTACTCATGTGTTCAGTGGGTCGCGACCAGGGCCAGATTTACTCTCTCTGCTTCCCCAATCCCTCTATTCCCCCCACCCATGGACAATGGCAGACCTGCAGGCTGCATACAAGGGATCTTGGCGACATCCCTGGGATCACTTGTACAAAACATTAGCCCAAAGCAGGGCTAAATGTAGAAAACAACTAGCCACCCTTCGTCCGGAATTGCATGCCCCGACCATTGGGAGATATAAATTCCACACCCCTGCTGCCCCAAGGCCAGGCCTTGGTTGGCCTTGTGGGAAATCCGGCCCTGGTCGTGACATGCCTTCTACTTTTCTAGGTGAGAGGTTCTTCAGCCTCCCCCTAGTGCAGCACTATCAGTTCTCACGTCAAGCAGCCATTCAAAATATGCTGCCTGGCGCCGAGTGTCACCTTGAGGTGGAATGGGCTGGGTCTATGGCCGTGAGGGAGCTCCATCCATACATGCATTGCTTACAGCTCCCCCACGTGTCTTATTGAGGTGCCTGGACCGGAGTGACATCACATTCTGGCTCTCAGCACCTCCACGGGGCATGCAAGGGAGTTGTACAATTAATGCACATATGGATGGAGCTCCTTCACAGCACAGCAGCCCACACTGGATCCCAGGCTGGGCATCCACTCCAGTTTACGTAAGATAGGGAGACTATATAAAAAAATGTTTTGGAGTATGTGTGAGAATGTCTGAGTGTGTGAGATTGTGTCTGTAGTTGTGTGTGTCTGTCAGTGCTTTTAGGGCCCATTCACACTAGTACAGTGCATTAATCACTATGTACCGTGCGATTAATGCACTGTATCATGCACTCCTACTGTGCATTCTGGTGAGGGAGGTGTGTTGCGTTGCCATTCATTTAAATTGTACCCCAAATGCACATCCCGCCCACAGCTTGTACGCCCACACCAGAATGTGCGATACCCTAATGCTGTGTGTTCCATTGCAGTGCGACTTGGGTCATGACTTAATGACAAAGGACAAATGTGGGTCCTGAGGTTACACAGGTTGAGAACCACTGCCCTAAACTATGTTGGGTTTAACAAGACCTGCTGCAATGTAATTTGCATAAACGTGCAGTCGCAACAATGCTGAATGATATGACACATACATGAGCATTCTTAGGGACCTAGGGGGTCAATTGGGGTAAGTCTGTCATTTTTATATGATTTATTTAATTTTAATATTATTATTATTATACAGGATTTATATAGCGCCAACAGTTTGCACAGTGCTTTACAATATAAGGAAGACATTACCGTTACAATACAAATCAAGACAAGATGATATCAATTATTTAATTTCTATCCTTTTTTTCTTCATGGGGTTCTATGGGGTGTATTAGGCCAGAAACCTGTAGTGAAAAGAAAGCATGCAAATATATTTTATTTAGAAAGCAAAACCCCATTTCTTAAAGTGCAGCCATGCAGAAAAAAGTTGTGGAACATTTTAGAGAGGGCCTGCCACCTTTGCCATCAGATCTGCTAAGCGTTTGTAAGGCTGGGCTTTAGTAAATGGGGCTTTGCCTCCCTAATAACAATATATCATGTTATACTAGTGGTTCTGGCATACAGCACCTTAAAACCTTGCTTTTAATTTGCTTCATCAAACGTTCCACTTGTTGTCACATCAAGAAGAACAAAGATCTCCCCGCAGAATTGCTTATAATAAGGATTTATTGTTTGCGGTTATAAGAAAACTATAGAACGCTATTGCAGTGATCTGCAGAACTGGACTCACTCTGACCTACTCAGACATGACATAACAGGATTTCCCCTGTAACCATGATGCAGAAGCAGAGAGCTTTGAAGTACCAGAGCTAATTATTTCTGAACTTGAACTTTGCATTGGACCCAGTAGCCAATGGCTCTGGCACAAACACCCGCTAGGACCTTTCCCCAGATGCTTACCCCAAGCACTGTTACAATGGTTTTAGTACAGAGAAATGCATTTCCAGAGCCTTTGCTTGTTTTGTTGTTTGATATCACTCATTTGCATTTTATTCAATGATGTTTACTCATTTGCCAGTTATGGTTTTCTAAAATAGATTTTTTTTTTTTAATTCCCAGGCAGCAGATTTTTGAGTTTTGCACCCATTGTGTGTACAGAATGCCCCCATAAATCTAATTTCTTAATCATGTGATTGCCCTATTTGTATGTACAAAGCTTCAGTTACAATTGAAGAGCTCAGGCAAACAGGTGCAAATATAAGCATATGGGCTAAATGTGTGTAAAATACTGTATCTGCTGTGCTTGGGAGTACCGTCATTTACACGCGCATGGACATAAGTTACGCCCATGTGTGTGAAAACGCGGTACATGCGTTTACACACGTATACCCACGTACAATGCATTCCGTGTCAACATCCTATGGAAAGACGCAGACACCACAAATACAGGCATATTTTATGCTGTATGCTTATACGCCTGTATTTGCACCCAAGTGTATAAGGCATTATGAGCTCTGTAGTAAACCTGGCCATACACAGTGATATGTTCTTTGTTCAACCCGTAGGCTGAACTAAGAAAATATGATAGATTCCTCCATCAACACTTACAAGCGTTGTTCGGGGAATATCCCACTGTTTGTATTGTATAATGACGTTGATCACTGGCCGCCATCAGAATACCTGAACACAGCTGTCAGCTCACTGGCTGATCGAGGGATGCCGGCTGAAAGGCTGCCATCAGCAGCACACACTGTGCGAATTTCAGCCAGTTCGTCAAGAATGACCAGCTTAACCACCTCTCGTCCGCTGGCCGCAGGTAAACTGCTGGGCGGGAGCCTTGTAGATGCGGATGGGCATCTTAAGACTTCCTTCCACACTCCCCGCTCGTGCGCGCCCGCAGCAGGAGAACTGTGTACACACTGTGCATTCACAGTGTCAGCGCATTGTACAGTCTCATCAGTGATCCGCAGTGTCATCAGTGCGATTTCACAGTGTCAGTGTAATGTACAGTCTCATCAGTGATCCATAGTGCGTTTTCACAGTGTCAGTGTAATGTACCGTCTCATCAGTGATCCACAGTGTCATCAGTGCGATTCACAGAGTATGAACCTATTGAAAGCAGAGGTCCAGTATCCTCCTCTGATTCAATAGAAGAAGTTGTCCCAGCTAAAAGAACCAGGCGTGCTGTCCAACATCCAGCTGACATGCAGCAGGCAAGCACCAGTAGTCCCGCTCATCCTTATGCAGTGGCAAGCACCAGTACTGACGCTCATCCCCATGCAGTGGCAAGCGCTAGTACTGCCGCTCATCCCCATGCAGTGGCAGGCAAGCACTAGTACTGCCGCTCATCCCCATGCAGTGGCAAGCACTAGTACTGCCGCTCATCCCCATGCAGTGGCAAGCACTAGTACTGCCACTCATCCCCAAGCAGAGGCAAGCACCAGTAGTGGGGTGATCCAACATCAGCCACGAAGAATTAGGCCCCAAAGAGCCCATGCTAATGTACCAGGGGCACTTTAAACTAATTCTGCAACACCTGTCACCCGCCCCCCCCCCCCCCCTTTCCCCCCC
>NW_017306391.1:2113122-2115692 GCF_000935625.1 Nanorana parkeri
CCCCCCCCCCCCCCCCCCCCCCATTTACTGCCCATCCAGGAGTCCAAGTGGAAATTAAGAATTTTACAGCAATCCAATTTTTTTATTTGTTAATTTACTGAAGACCTATTCATTTTACTTGGGGAACATACCAACCTTTATTATCAGCAGTTCATTTGTAAGCAATCCCAACTCCAGGCCATTTGAGTGGAAACCTCTGAGTGTTTCTGAATTTAAAACCTCTCTCGGCCTAACACTCAATATGGGACTTACAAAAAAAACGAACTTAATGCGTACTGGCTTACACGCCCAATCCATCACATGGCCCTATATTCTACTATGATATCCAGGACAAGATATAAAATGAAAATTAGATTTCTACATTTCAGCAACAATTCGATTTTCCCTCCCAGAGGTGACCCCACATATGATAAGCTCCAAACAATTAGGCCACTCATCAATTTTTTTTCCTCCAGATTTTTGCAGAAATGTATACTCACAAGCAAAACATCTGCATCGATGAGTCCCTTGTACATTTTACAGGCAGGCTTTCTATAAAACAATATCTCCCCAGCAAACGAGCCAGGTATGGGGTGAAACTTTACAAACTTTGAAAGACATAGGATACACATATCATTTCCGTGTTTACGAAGGCAAAGGATAGCCATTTGGAGCCCCCTGGATGCCCATCATACATGGGAAGCAGTTGAAGAATTATTTGGGACCTACTGTCACCCCTATTCCCCCCTGGACGCCTATGTGGAAATCCAAGGAAGATCTGGGCTGCTCCAAAAACCTGAGTGTCTAAGAATACAATCTAAATATGGATGGTATAGATTTCAATGACCAGATGATTCAGCCCTACTTGGCAACCATAAGATCCATTCACTGGTACAAAAAAAATTCCATATACCTATTCCAATTGGCGATGCACAATTTATATGTGATTTACAAGTCTGCAGGAAGAGCTGGCTCTTACCTAAAAAAATCAAGAAGAAATTATAACAGCCCTGATTTACCGGGAAGGCCCTGCTTCTTAAAGGCTTCAAGCTGATGAAGTCAACAGGCTATATGAGAAACATTTCCCCGATCTGAACCCCCCCAAAAATGCTGCGTGTGTCACAAAAAAGGAATAGGCGGGACACACTTTACCATTGTCCAAACTGTCCCTCAAAACCTGGCCTCTGCATCAAAGATTGCTTCCATCTCTACCATACCTTAATGCAATATTATTGTGGGTATGGTGAAGATGTATCTCTGTGCTTGATAAGCTGTCATTTGCCTGTGCTCGATCTCATGTGTATTGACTTTCACGTTTCTGCCTGCCACTGGACCGATCCTTTTGCCCACATACTGACCATGTCTCTGCCTGCCACCTGAACTGACCTTGGCCTGCATACTTACCACGTCCCTGCCTGCCACCCAAACTGACCTTGGTCTGCATACTGACCACGTCTCTGCCTGCCCCCTGAACTGACCTTGGCCTGCATACTGACCACATCCCTGCCTGCCACCTGAACTGACCTTGGCCTGCATACTGACCACGTCTCTACCTGCCACCTGAACTGACCTTGGCCTGAATACTGACCAGGTCTCTGCCTGCTACCTGAACTGACCTAGGGCAGTTTGTCTACCACATTTTTGCCTGCCGTCTTTAGTGACGCATCTGCATGTCCAACTGACAACATTCCAGCCAAAACACCAGTCCCAGCCATCCTCTGAAGACAGCTGCACTCCTGGAATCACAGGTACTGTTTTGTTTCCCTTTTGTCCATCTTTCTGTATCTCCTGGCCACTAAACATAATATTGTGTATAATTCCTGGGGTTAGCCAAGTACCAGTAGGCCTGCTTGGCTTGAGAGAATGGGGTCTGTTATAGATTAAGCTACACTTTAAAAAGCACCATGGTGCTTCTTGGTATTTTGGGCCCCTCTATGTGGCTAGTCTCACATATGTGGTATCCCCATACTCAGGAGGAGTAGCAGAATTTGTTTTGGGGTGTAATTCTAAGGATGTCAATGCTGTGTGTTAGATATATCTTCTGAATTGACAACGTTGTGTACAAAATGTAATTGATTTTCTTTTTCATTTTCTAAAAATATGTGGCAAAAAAAATGATATCTTAAAAAAATTCACAAGGCCTCCTATTAAGTACCTTTTTTTCTAATTTTGTCTGCACAAAGTTATCAATTACTAAGATATATCTAACACACAGCATAGGTATCCTTCGAAATACACCTAAAAACACATTCTGCTATTCCTCCTGAGTATTGGGATACCATGTATGTGAGACTTTTTTTTAGCAGCCTAGCCACATAGAGGGGCCCAAAATCCAATGAGTACCTTGAGGCTTTTAAGGGCCATTAATTACACATATGATTCCCTGACTACCTATTGCATTTTTGGAGGCACTAAAGTGCCAAGACAGTAGAAACACCCACAAAATGGCCCAGTTTTGGAAAGCAGACACCCAAAGTATTTTATAAGAGGCATGGTGATGTTTTGGTTTTTTTGCCACAAAATTTTAGAAACTGAAGAAAAAAATACATTTTGTTTCCTTCTTTATTTTCTAAAAACTTGTGGCAAAAAAC